>NC_056736.1:350113909-350358909 GCF_019279795.1 Protopterus annectens | reverse complement strand
TGAGGGAATGGCAAGCTGTGGACTCTATGTACGCTACATGTATGGGTCTAATCGAGCGAGGTGCCACAGCCACAGCAGGAAGTGATGGATCCAGTGTTTATGTATAATGAATCATATGCTGTCACAGGTATAGCATAGGTAAAGAGCAGGTGTGATCTATGGATGGTTATTACATATCGACAAGGGAATGTCAATGGTGTTATTGTATCGGTCTCGCTTTAAGGACAGGTCTGATAGATACAGATTCATTCAGACCTAGACACCTGTGTGCACCCAATCTAAAAATCCATTTAAGCTCCATCTCCTCTGTTAAGTTGGTAATATCACCTCCCCTCGATTTTGGATATATCACTTGCAGGACCTGGAACAGGAAGCCATGCTGCATTCCTGATGTCAGCATATGTTTGGAAATAGCACTGTAATTGTCTCCCCTTGCAAAGGCATAGTAATGATCCCGTATTCGTTCTCTCAGTGACCTGTTAGTCTTCCCAACGTAAAAGGAAAAACAGAGACGGCAGTGGGCAACATATATCACATTCCTGGTGTTGCAGTCTGCTGCATGCCGCAGCTCCCATAGTTTGCCGTCATTGGGACATCTAAAGAATCTGGAACTGTCAATGTAGACGCACTGTGCACATGAGCCACACCTCCTCGTACCCAACTGCCATGGTGGTACCTTGGTGTGATCCAAGTTGGACAGATTGGGAAAACACAACATCTGCTTCAAATTAGAGCAGTTCTTGAAAACATATCGTGGACAATTGCCCACGATCCCTCTTACTTGGGAATCTGCCATCAAGGAGCCCCAATTCTCATTGATGACCCGTTGTACATAAGCTGTGTTCGTACCAAGTGGCATGATCACAGGTACTAGTGGTTTGTGTTCCGGTACGTTCTTTCTGGCAGGCTGTGCACCCTTAAAGAAGGGTTTTCCTCGACTTTGCCTCAGATTATTGGCTGATTTGCATTGTTTGTCCACAGTCCCAGGATCATACCCTCTATTAATAAAGGTGTCTTTCAGATTATCCAGTTCATGTGCAAAAACGACATCATTTGAACAGAGACGTGACAGTCTAAGTGCTTGACCTTTAACAATATTTGGAAAAATTTTAGGGTCATGCATACTATCAGTGGAGAGATACGAAGGCACATAGCAGGCTTTCCTATGTACCCTGGTCGAGAGGTCATCACCAAATTTGATGACAGTTGTATCCAAATAATCAATGGAGGTTCTTGAATGTTGCATCGTAAATTTCAAGAAACGAGAAGAGTTGTTGAGAGTTTCATAGAAATTAGACAAGGATTGTTCATCACCTCTCCAAAGAATAAATAAATCATCAACAAATCTTCTGTAGAAGATGACATTCCTATTTGGCAAGATGTAATCCCTCTCCCAGGTCAGCATGACCAAGTTTGCATAAGAGTTCGCACAACTAGTGCCCATTGCTGCCCCAGTGGTCTGTCTGTATACACCATCATTAAAGGTGAACAAATTGTTCTCAAGCACAATCTCTAGCAGGAGGCATACTAAATCTGTTTCAGTCACATTCCAACATTCTGCCAGTAAGGTCTTGACCATCTGTATACCATCCATGTTCGGTATACAGGTAAAAAGCGATACCACATCCATTGTGGTCATTACTATGTCCTTCATGTCATGAATAACCACAGTGCAATTATACAAGTCTCTCAAGAATTGGCCAGTATCTCTCAAAACATGTGGGTGCTCAGACAGTACCAGTTTTAACTTGTGATCAAGGTAAATAGAAATAGGTTCCGTCAGCCACCCCGCTCCCGCTACAATGGGCCTCATTGGTGGCCTAAGAGGGTCTTTATGTATCTTTGGTAAACCATTGATACTGGGCAGGAGCGGTGCATCTATTTGAAAATAATCATGCAGCTCCTTTGTTAGGATGCCCATCGTCACACACTCATCCAGTGTATTGGATATAGTCAAGCAACACCTTTGTACGGAGTCCTGAGTTATCCTCTCATAGGACGTTGAATTTAGCATTTCGGACATACTCTCCACATAGAAGGACTTATCCATCAGTACAAGGCGACCCCCTTTGTCCGCTGGTCTGATAACAATCTTATCATTCATTTTAAGATTCGACAAAGCTAACCTCTCAGATCTGGAGAGATTATCCTCCTGTGTACAGACAAAATAATCCAGTCCTTGATATATCTGGTTTTCAACTCCCTTAACAAATGTATCAAGGCTTGATGGTATAGGAGGATTGTATAAGCTCCTTCTTTTGAAGCACTGGTCATCATGGGGGCTCTCAGAGTTGAATGTCAATTTCAGGCCTACATTCCTAATGAAGAGTCTAAGAGATATAAGAATGTCACTAATATCTAACCTTGTGCTTGGAATGAATGTAAGGCCTTTCTCCAGCACCAGTGTTTCATCTCTCGTTAGGGAGTGTTTGGAGATGTTCCAAACTAACGTTGGTTCGCCCACCTCTTCCGTGGTAGACCAAACGATTCTGTTGGAATGTCCTTCTTCCTCTGTTCCCTGTCTGTGTCGTGATCGATTGATCTTTTTCTCCCCATCCGTATTGGTAGGGGGACTTCCGGAAAATCCCGTTTATCCATCATTTGTAACTTCTCCAGATGTATCTTCCTGTGTACTGTGGCCGCCCCACGATTAGCGTTGTTCATCGGGTCCACTGTGGGGGCTTGTGCCGGGGTAAAGTATACCGATGTCACAGACTGGGGTGTGTTATCCACAGTGGAAACCCCTCCATGCATCCCCAAGTCAGGCGCAATGGTCCCAGTAGCTGCCACATCATTGTTACTGGGTTCCAGGATAGCACATCCTTCCAGGCCTACCTGGTCAGTCAGTACACTAGTTCTATTGTTCCCCATGGGTAGTAGTGTATTTGTCACAGTGCCTGGTCGTATGGCTGTTTGTAGTCCAGACATTACATTGCTGGATGTGTCATTATTAAAGGTCCTAGGCCATACAAACACATGGTTTAGTCGAAAGTCCTGTTTGTCCCTGCTCAGTTTTTTTCTTTTCTGGTTCAAAAGCACATCACTAAATCTGGAAACTTTGTCCATAAGCTCATGTAAGAACACATTAGCTAGATCAGTACCCATTGCATCAGACAAACGTTTTTCCATTTGATTGATATTCATTATTAAATCATCCTCCATTGGTTTAAAGTAATCTATAATTAATTTCATGTGTTCCCTGCTTGCTTGTAAATTAATTAATTGCCATTTGGCAAGTAAGTCGGGATGAGAATTCCCGTAGGTAGGCATATTTAAAATTCGAAGTCCTCGCGGGACCACATTGAAAAACAAACTTGCTTCTAAGTGTTGTCTCTGTAGAAGGAGACGTTTATACTTAAATAAGTCATTTTCAATATCTTTTTTAAGTTGTCTTACCAGTCCTGCGTTATCCGTGCCCATGTCTTCATTGTTCAAAGGTAGATCATCCAAACTCAGTAGTGGATTCGTTGTTTTTTCAAAAAATGAGGAAAGTGTGTCAGGGGTCACCAGACCTATAGAGCGCCGTATACCATTCTGTTCATTAACATCAACACGATTCATGCCAGTTTGCGCTATTCCGGATTCCGGTCCATGACCAATAGTTGAAGTACCATTCCTCAATTCAATAGGACGGTTAACAGCAGCAGTATCCATCCCCGCAAAAGGATATGTTTCCAAAAACCAACCCCAACGAAGCAAAGATAGTATATATAAATGTTCCCAAACACAAGCGGATACCAACTGCACAACAGACAAAATAGCACCAACTCCAAATTTCCAGCTCCAGCAAGGATGATGAAAACGATAAAAGCAGTCCAAGCAATCACTCCAAAATATGTGTAGAATAGATGAGCAATCCAGTATTTAAAAACTCCTTTAATAAAACGTAAGCGCTTTCGCGACTCAGGGGTCGCTTCATCAGACGTTTAACAAATTTAAAAACTCACATTGCTTCCTTTATATAGACACATCACTTCCTATAATCACGTCATTTCCTGAAATCGCAAAAAACTTAGTATTTCAAATAAAGCCATAATGTGGTACACTGTATTATCCAAAAACCTTGTTACGACATATAAAAAACTAAAAATTCTAAAAATTCTAAGATGAACAAATATAATTTTTAGTTTTTAGTTTTTTATATGTCGTAACAAGGTTTTTGGATAATACAGTGTACCACATTATGGCTTTATTTGAAATACTAAGTTTTTTGCGATTTCAGGAAATGACGTGATTATAGGAAGTGATGTGTCTATATAAAGGAAGCAATGTGAGTTTTTAAATTTGTTAAACGTCTGATGAAGCTACCCCTGAGTCGCGAAAGCGCTTACGTTTCATTAAAGGAGTTTTTTAATACTGGATTGCCTATCTATTCTATACAAACTCTAGAGTGATTGCTTGGACTGCTTTTATCGTTTTCATCATCCTTGCTGGAGCTGGAAATTTGGAGTTGGTGCTATTTTTGTCTGTTGTGCAGTTGGTATCCGCTTGTGTTTGGGAACATTTATATATGCTATCTTTGCTTCGTTGGGGTTCGTTTTTGGAAACATATCCTTTTGCGGGAATGGATACTGCTGCTGTTAACCGTCCTATTGAATTGAGGAATGGTACTTCAACTATTGGTCATGGACCGGAATCCGGAATAGTGCAAACTGGCATGAATCGCGTTGATGTTAATGAACAGAATGGTATACGGCGCTCTATAGGTCTGGTGACCCCTGACACTCTTTCCTCATTTTTTGAAAAAACAACAAATCCACTACTGAGTTTGGATGATCTACCTTTGAACAATGAAGACATGGGCACGGATAATGCAGGACTGGTAAGACAACTTAAAAAAGATATTGAAAATGACTTATTTAAGTACAAACGTCTCCTTCTACAGAGACAACACTTAGAAGCAAGTTTGTTTTTCAATGTGGTCCCGCGAGGACTTCGAATTTTAAATATGCCTACCTACGGGAATTCTCATCCCGATTTACTTGCCAAATGGCAATTAATTAATTTAAAAGCGAGCAGGGAACATATGAAATTGATTATAGATTATTTTAAACCAATGGAGGATGATTTAATAATGAATATCAATCAAATGGAAAAACGCTTGTCTGATGCAATGGGTATTGATTTAGCCAATGTATTCTCACATGAACTCATGGGTAAAGTCTCCAGATTTAGTGATGTGCTTTTGAACCAGAAAAGAAAAAAACTGAGCAGGGACAAACAGGACTTTCGATTAAACCATGTGTTTGTATGGCCTAGGACTTTTAACAATGACACATCCAGTAATGTAATGCCTGGACGACAAACAGCCATACGACCAGGTACTGTGACAAATGCACTACTACCCAGTGGGAACAATAGAACTAGTGTACTGACTGACCAGATAGGCCTGGAAGGATGTGCTATCTTAGAATCCAGCAACAATGATGTGACAGTTACTGGGACTATTGTGCCTGATTTGGGGACGCATGGAGGGGTTTCCACTGTGGACAACACACCCCAGTCTGTGACATCGGTATATTTTACCCCGGCGCAAGCCCCCACAGTGGACCCGATGAACAATGCCAATCGTGGGGTGGCCACAGTACGTAGGAAGATACACCTGGAGAAGTTACAAACTATGGATAAACGGGATTTTCCGGAAGTCCCCCTACCCATTCGGACGGGCAGGAAAAGATCAATCGACTACGATACAGACAGGGAACAGAGGAAGAAGGATACTCCGATGGAACCGTTTGGTCTCCCACGGAAGAGGTGGGCGAACCAACGTTAGTCTTGAACATCTCTAACCACTCTCTAACAAGGGATGAAATACTGGTATTGGAGAAAGGCCTTACATTCATCCCAAGTACAAGGTTAGATATTAGTGATATTCTTATATCTCTCAGACTCTTTGTCAGGAATGTAAGCCTGAAATTGACATTCAACACTGAGAGCTCTCATGATGGTCAATGCTTCAAGAGAAGAAGCCTATACCATCCTCCCATACCATCAAGTGTTGATACATTTGCTAAGGGAGTTGAAAATCAGATATATCAAGGACTGGATTACTTTGTCTGTACACAGAAGGATAACCTCTCTAGATCTGAGAGGTTAGCTCTGTCGAATCTTAAAATGAATGATAAGATTGTCATCAGACCAGCGGACAAAGGGGGTCGCCTTGTACTTATGGATAGGTCCTTCTATGTGGAGAGTATGTCCGAAATGCTAAACTCAACGTCCTATGAGAAGATAGCTCAGGACTCCGTACAAAGGTGTTGCTTGACTATATCCAATACTTTGGATGAGTGTGTGAAGATGGGCATTCTAACAAAGGAGCTGCATGATTATTTTCAAATAGATGCACCGCTCCTGCCCAGTATCAATGGTTTACCAAAGATACATAAAGACCCTCTTAGGCCACCAATGAGACCCATTGTAGCGGGAGCGGGGTGGCTGACGGAACCTATTTCTATTTATCTTGATCACAAGTTAAAACTGGTACTGTCTGAGCACCCACATGTTTTGAGAGATACTGGCCAATTCTTGAGAGACTTGTACAATTGCACTGTGGTCATTCATGATATGAAGGATATAATAATGACCACAATGGATGTGGTATCGCTTTTTACCTGCATACCGAACATGGATGGTATACAGATGGTCAAGACCCTGTTGGCGGAATGTTGGAATGTGACTGAAACAGACTTGGTATGCCTCCTGCTGGAGCTTGTGCTTGAGAACAATTTGTTCACCTTTAATGATGGTGTATACAGACAGACCACTGGGGCAGCAATGGGCACTAGTTGTGCAAACTCTTATGCAAACTTGGTCATGCTGACCTGGGAGAGGGATCACATCTTGCCAAATAGGAATGTCATCTTCTACAGAAGATTTGTTGATGATTTATTTATTCTTTGGAGAGGTGATGAACATTCCTTGTCCAAGTTCTATGAAACTCTCAACAACTCCTCCCACTTCTTGAAATTTACGATGCAACATTCAAGAACTTCCATAGATTACTTGGATACAACTGTTACCAAATCTGGTGATGACCTCTCGACCAGGGTGCATAGGAAAGCCTGCTATGTGCCTTCGTATCTCTCCATTGACAGCATGCATGACCCTAAAATTTTTCCAAACATTGTTAAAGGTCAAGCACTTAGACTGTCACGTCTTTGTTCAAATGATGTCGTATTTGCACATGAACTGGATAATCTGAGAGACACCTTCATTAATAGAGGGTATGATCCTGGGACTGTGGACATACAATGTAAATTAGCCAATAATCTGAGGCAAAGTCGAGGAAAACCCTTCTTTAAGGGTGCACAGCCTGCCAGAAAGAACACACCGGAACACAAACCACTAGTACCTGTGATCATGCCACTTGGTACGAACACAGCTTATGTACAACGGGTCATCAATGAGAATTGGGGCTCCTTGATGACAGATCCCCAAGTAAGAGGGATTGTGGGCAATTGTCCACGATACGTTTTCAAGAACTGCTCTAATTTGAAGCAGATGTTGTGTTTTCCCAATCTGTCTAACTCGGATCACACCAAGGTACCACCATGGCAGTTGGGTACGAGGAGGTGTGGCTCATGTGCACAGTGCGTCTACATTGACAGTTCCAGATTCTTTAGATGTCCCAATGACGGCAAACTATGGGAGCTGCGGTATGCAGCAGACTGCAACACCAGGAATGTGATATATGTTGCCTACTGCCGTATCTGCTTTTCCTTTTACGTTGGGAAGACCAACAGGTCGCTGCGAGAACGAATACGAGATCATTACTATGCCTTTGCAAGGGGGGATAGTTATAGTGCTATTTCCAAACACATGCTGGTATCAGGAACGCAGCATGGCTTCCTGTTCCAGGTCCTGCAAGTGATATATCCAAAATCGAGGGGGGGTGATATTACCAACTTAACTGAGGAGATGGAACTTAAATGGATCTTTAGACTGGGTGCACACAGGTGCCTGGGTCTGAATGAATCTGTATCTATCAGACCTGTCCTCAAAGCGAGACCGATACAATAACACCATTGACATTCCCTTGTCGATATGTAATAACTATCCATTAATCACATCTGCTCCTTACCTATGCCACACCTGTGACAGCATATGACTCATTATACATAAACACTGGATCCATCACTTCCTGCTGTGGCTGTGGCACCTCGCTCGATTTGACCCACACATGCAGCACACACAGAGTCCATAACTTGCTATTTCTTCAGTATTGTTGAGCCTGATCTCGTCCTTTGTTACACAGGTTCTCTATATACATTGCCCAATCATTTGACACTGTATGCGGCTGGATGGCCACATGTCCATGGGGCGCACTGCCCACAATGGACATGCCTTACAGATCCGTATTCACTTATGAGCTATAGATGTATATATGAACATGACTGAAGACTATTGACAACTCATTGATGATCCTCAGATTCACACTGCAGATGTATACCATTTTATGCTGTTGTGATATATATGTATAGGAATAATTTGGGAATGTTGCTGTAAAGTGACACCGTTGTAATGAGATTCCATGCACAGCAAGGCTTGTTGAATCTTGGACATGTATTTGATATGTCGTTCGTTTTAGTAGCTGAATGTGTTTTTCCATATAGAGTGATCTAGTTTTATGAATGCCCTGGGTACTATGGTAACTCTGTATTTTCACAAGGACATGGGTCCGTGACAGTTACCACTTTGGGGCCATGAATGACACTCTGGATGCAATGAGTCGTATAGGCGACATCATTTAAGCATCCATTTGTCACTATGTTTTTATCGTAAATTATGATATTTGTTCATCTTAGAATGAACATTTTAATTTTTAGTTTTTAGTTTTTTATATGTCGTAACAAGGTTTTTGGATAATACAGTGTACCACATTATGGCTTTATTTGAAATACTAAGTTTTTTGCGATTTCAGGAAATGACGTGATTATAGGAAGTGATGTGTCTATATAAAGGAAGCAATGTGAGTTTTTAAATTTGTTAAACGTCTGATGAAGCGACCCCTGAGTCGCGAAAGCGCTTACGTTTCATTAAAGGAGTTTTTTAACACTGGATTGCCTATCTATTCTATACAAACTCTAGAGTGATTGCTTGGACTGCTTTTATCGTTTTCATCATCCTTGCTGGAGCTAGAAATTTGGAGTTGGTGCTATATTTGTTTGTTGTGCAGTTGGTATCCGTCTGCTTTTGGGAACATTTACATATTCTATCTTTGTTTCGTTGGGGTTCGTTTTTGGAAATATATATATATATATATATATATATATATATATATACATATGGGTACAGAACCTTTCATCAGTGTCTCTTTTCATCAATGACTAAAAAAGCCAGTACATCTGACTGATCGAAAATCATCTGCCTCTCACTGAAATGGCAAAACAACTTTTATACATAACTGCTGCCTGTACAATTCAGTTATATACCTGCAGATAAAAGTGCTTTAAATTAATCGACACATTGTAACAGATTGTACCTTGCCAACTTCTTGCTTCACTGTATGTAATGTTCTTATAAAGCTACCACATGGTTTTCCTTTGTTTTTTAGTGGCTATGTATACTGTTATTTTTACATTTTTCTTAAAAAAGAAATAAACATCATATTTGGAAAAAGTTGCATTTGTACTTTCTCTTTAGCAACTTCCACATCTGTAAAATCTTAGAATGTATAAATATAACTACTGTTTGTGTATAATTGTAAATAGAAATGTGTTTAAATGGAACTTACTATAATGTAATATAAGCAAATGGAGCATTTCTACCTGGGCCTCTGCTGAAAATGGGTACGACCCAGTTGGACCTTCCCGGTAAACAAAGACAAATAAATAAATAAATACAAGGAGAATATATGAGGGACTGGAGGCAAAAATTAATGTTGGGGCTCTTCTCTGATGATTTCTGTTTCATCAGAGCAAACAGGCAGGGTTATTTGTTATTTGCATTATATTTAGAGCCTTTGCTAAAGAAAATAAGGGACTCAGAAATTCAAGGGTATGACTGGTATGTTAATCCAGAAAAGTTGGCTTTATATGCAGATGATATTATTTTGCTCCTGATTAAAAACAGAAAAGATATTTCAGTTTTACTGAACATTCTGAGACAGTTTCAAGTTTTTTCAGGATACAAAATTAATTAAGATATAACAAATGCAATAGTTGTAAACTATGTGCTCACACAAATTGATTCAGTAATACTCATATTTATGGGGACATGATAAACAAAAGTTAATATAAAAACTGAGAAATTGGAATCTCTCTTTTATGGATATGGATAGCAAGAAACAAGCATGAAAATGTCTTTAGTGCCTTTACTTTCATGTACAGGTCAGGCATATTTTTATCAACCAGAGAAGAAATTGTGGATAGCCATTAATAAAATGTTGAAGGATTTTATCTGGGAGGGGACGAGGGCAAGAGTTAAGCAGGATAAGCTAAATCTTCCAATAGATCAAGGTGGTTTGCTATTACCTGATTTGAAGGAATATTTCAGAGCTACACGATTAAGGCTCCTATACATAGCACAAACGGAAAACTATAATTCAAAATGGAAAAGGATGATGATGATGAAACAGTGGGGAAGCTAAAGAGATGAAGAGAGTGGGATTTTGGATGCAGATCTTTAAGGAAAATAACAATAACCATACAGAATGCAGGAATGGTTAAGAAGAGGCAAATTCAAACCAAAAGATGAAAGGTTAATATTGGCGTCCCAAGATAGTGGGCTACGTACACGTTGGTTTACAAAGTCCAATGAACATGTGGGAAAAACAGGCAAATGTAGGTTTTGTAAAACAGAACTGGAAACAGTTGCACATCTTGTTGCTGGTTGTGATATACTAATGGCAGAAGGACTGTATACTGAAAGGCATAATAATGTGGCAAGACTGTTGCACTGGGGATTGTGCAAACATTATAATACTGAAGTAGCTGAAAAACACTGGAAACAAGAGCCACAAAGCATCATAGAAAATGATGAAGTGTACATCACATGGGATCACCCATTACCAACAGTTCAAAAGACACATGTGAGAAAACCAGATATAGTTGTCCATGAAAAGAAGACAAAAGTAGCTCTGATCATTGAAATTGCTACACCCAGTGACTACAGTATCTTGCATGCAGACAGACACAAAGTCATAAAATATCAGGATTTTCAGGCAGAAATGAGAGCAATGTGGAAGAAAGATACCCAGACAGTTCCAGTAGTAGTAGCAGCAACAGGTCTTATAAAAAAGAATCTGCAATCGTATTTAGATATGTTACCAATACATGTAACTCCATACGAAATGCAGAAGGAGTCATTACTGGGCATACGGTGGGTGCTGTGAAGTGCACATCTGCCTGATGTCAAAGACTAAAACAATACTAATCTCTTGAACTTTAATCATACTTTGACTTAGGAATGGGGTCCATTCTCGTCATGGTATTAGAAACCCAAAAGATTTGGAAAAATTAAAAAATATTATATTAACAAAGTGACAGAAAGTATTCTAAGAGCTAAGCCAATATGGGACTGGTGAAAGGAGATTCTGCCAATAAGGATGACTGCAATTAGGGCTAAAAAGAACAGGCAGGAGGGGGCTAAAATTTATCGGGGAAAACTGGCAAGGGAACCAAGGTACGGGAGCAAATAATTAGAGGGGGAAAGGTAACAGAATGGGAAGACACCAAGAACAGATTTGGACTGCAGACTACAGATTTACTTCCATATCAAGGAATGATATCAGAGTATAAGCAAAGATAAAGGAATAGGGGATCCTGAATGATGCTGGTGACTGTAAATTGGGAGCAATCACTGAAATCCCTAGTAATGTCAACATCTTGCAAGAAGGTCTTACACAGACTAATGACTGGTGCCAAAGTCGTGGGCTTAATCTTAATGCAAAAAAATTAATTATCATCCCTTTCAGCATGGGTGATATTCTTGCAAACTACCACATCAATAACAATACCCTAAGTACACAGTCAGTGGTGAGAGATCTAGGCACACAGGTTGACAGCAACCTTAACTTCAATCACCATGTCTCCACCGTGGTAAGTAGGGCATTTTATATTGCTCATTTCATAAGTAAGGGCATTACCTCTAGAAAAAAAGAGGTTATAACACCCTCTGTTTTCTTCCCTCATTAGGCCAATAATAAAGCACTCCCTTTGGTGTGTTCCTTTCCAAACACCTGCAGCAGTTATTGAGACCACAAAGGTTCCTTACAAAGAAAATTCAGGGTCTTCAAGATCTGTCTTACGTGGACAGACTGAAATCATTTTCACTTTTCTCTGTGACGTACAAACTGCTCAGAGGTGACCTGTGCCTTGCATATAGACCAATCTCTGACCCAGCTTTGATAGAAATGCTGCACATTCACAAATCAAATGGCACATGGGTCACTCATTCAAAGGACCTTAACCTGGTATGTGGCATCAACAGAACTTGCTGGAGAGACAGATTTGTCTCACAGACATTGCCCCACAAGCTTCCTATTCATGTTAAACAAAGCCCCTCACTGGCCCTATTTAAGCACAATCTGGAAAACTGGATGGGTAACCAGAAATTCACCCCAGGGGTTACACCTGTGTCTCTCTTGGACAGGGGTAACAGGCACTGATTTTAGTGCCTGCTTAAACCAGACACCATTGGGAACACAGATTGAACTTGGCTAGGCATGCAAGGGCCCTGGGGCCATTAGCCTAGTAACCTCTTACGATCTTATGTGCAGTCTTAATTAAGGAGGAAACAGGCAGGAAAACCAGTTGCAGATTAAGTGTACCTTGGGTGGTTTTCAAATCATGCCCCTCCAACATACATTTCTTAACCACACATAAAAGGAACATGTCCTTTTGATTTCACCTTGTTTAAATTATATTTATCATTTAATAAAGCAAAATTTATACATGCTTGTTTTAAATTTGAACAGTCGTTGATTTTTTTCCAACAAAGAGTGAAACAAAATTTACTAACAAAATGATAATAAAATCACTAATTTCTGAACAGTTCAACCATAAAACACCAGTTGGACAATTGTCATCATAATCCACAAATGTCCCGTACACCATGCCCATTAATTTCAGTCAGTTTACTGTGTGCACCTTAAATGACAAATTGTAATAAAAACCCGGCCATTGTAAATTGCTCCAACTTGCTTTTTACAGCTGCCAGCTAGTCATGCAAAGCCACATTGACTGTTTAACATGATTGTAATAGTCTCTGAACCCAGCAATTATAGCCTCATCATTAATGTTTGCACCCCAGATACCTGATTGTGGTATAGCAGGGAATTAAGCCTATGAGCTGCTAAAATGCTTTTTCCTGTGGCTCTGAGTTTGATTTTGTCAACCATCATTTGTACTACTGTGTGACAATGAGCAGGTCATTTATCCAGACAGTGCTTTAGGAAATTGTGCTAGGCTCCTCAACTGTCTACTGGACTGTATGCTGCTTATTTACTACTTATGAACTTATAATCATTAATGCAGGAACTTTTTAAGTTTGAGTCACTAAATCACATAGCCCACGTATTCCAGCTTATTTCATGCAAATGCATACTAGTTCTGCAAAGGTCAGAATACTTAAACCGAGCAAATAACAAGAAGGCAAGTTACTTATGTTTAAAAAAATATATCTCTCAAAATGTCAGCATAAGAATCAGTGACACAGACAAAAATAAAAAGGGATCAAGGCCCAAAATCAGGAATAGATTTTATACAATGCTCTTACTTACAAAGTTGGTAGAATAACAATTTTTTCCATTAACATTCATTTTAATGTGGGATATGAAGTTCCAAACTCAATAACTTATTATTTAGTGTTTGCAATCCTCAATAATTTGCCAGAAAACAATAACTTGTATGAGGAAAATGACCAAAAATATGAGCAACACCAGGAGCAATCTGTGAAATTCTGTGAAATCAGGGACAGCTGAAAGTTATTTCATCTTTGTTTTCCCACAGCCAATAGACACAAGTATTCCAATAAATTTCACACAAATGCATACTAGTAAAATAAAGAGAGAGTATTTAAACTGAGCCAGTGTCAATGAGGTGAATGAATTTTTCCACAAAAAGCCCCCCACCCTACTCACCCAACAGTTATAGCCACTTTATTGTGAAAACCTCATTTGCTTATGATAAAAAAAATACATAACTGAAAAGATAGGTATGCAACCATGCGGCGAACATAAACGTTATAACCACCACCAGGTCCGCATAGTCTAGGGCTAAGGCAGTCTATAGGCAAAAAGATTCTAAGACTTGTACTATGTTTTGGAATCTTTTAGCCTACAGACTGCTTTAGCCCTAGACTACGTGGACCTGTTGTTGGTTAAAAAGTAATATATCTCAACCACTCAGCAGAAGAACTGGGAGCAAAGCCAAAAATAATGAGGAAACATGGAAGGAAGAAGATGTGGAGTCTTAATTAAGGATGAAAGCGGCAGGAAAACAGTACCCAAAATCAGGGGATACAGAGGAAGGAAGTGCCACCTTCAAAAACACTTGAATGGTATTACAGTTAGTTTTGAAATTCACAGTGTCTGCATGACAACTGCACTTTGTTTGTTTGTATATGTCAGAGTCACAATGACAGGTTTCACATATCTCATAAAGTACAGTTGTGTACACTTACCATAAATGTAGATGTTCAAGTATATTCACTATTGCAGTCATTACATTTGGGTAATCTGCTTGCAGTAGCCCTCAGTTGGCCTGATTAACAAAGTCTTGGGTCCTGCGTCGGCTGCTGTCCCTTCTTCCATGACGTCAGGTCGTCAGGGGTATAAAACATGCAGCTGACGCCATTACATCAGTTTTTCTTGCCCCAGATGTCAGGTGCCCCCCTAATGGGAAGCAATTAAATCTATAAATACAAGGATATACCTCCAACAAAAAAGCAAATACACCAAAAAGCTTTTTGAGCATAGTAAGGGAGAGTAGAAGTATAGCCAAAAGAAGAAAGGGGGCTGGAGGGAGGGTAACCAGGACTACAACAGTGAATACACTCGAACATCTACATTTATGGTAAGTGTACACAACTGTACTATGTACTTCGTGTTTCACTGTTGTAGTCATTATATTTGGGTAGATTCCCAAAGCTTAGGTATAGAGTAGGAATTTAAATAGAATTAGGACCAACTATAAGACCCTGCAAGACTGCAGTGGCAAAGCCAGCTCTGGATTTAGAGAAAATTGGCAAATGATAATGCTTGGTGAAAGTACGTACATAACTCCAGGCAGCAGCTTCTAGGATGTCCCTGGTAGGAACGCCCCTGAGAAAGGTTGTAGAGGTAGATGCATCCCTGGTTGAATGGTGTCTTATGCCCTGTGGGATAGATTTTCCATGGTGCTTATAGCATAAATGAATGCAGTGGCCTATCCATTTTGAAATAGTTTTCTTTGAAATAGCTTTCCCCTCTGTCCCTGCAGCAAATGCCACCAGCAATTTTTCAGATTTCCTTTGAGGTTTAGTCCTGTCCAAGTAAAATCTAAGTTGTCTGTGCACATCTAAGGAGTGCAGTATCCGTTACCCTTTGTTCTGTGGGTTAGGAAAGAAGGTAGGCAAATGAATGGGCTGATTAAGAGTCACACTGGATACCACCTTAGGCATGAAGGAGGGATTGGTTCTGAGGGACACACTGTCTGCATGAAAGATGATGAAAGGCTCCACTGCCATAAGGGCCTGTAATTCAGATACCCTTCTTGCAGAAGTGATTGCTAAAAGAAAAGCTGTTTTCCAGGAAAGGAACTTTAAATCTGCAGTAGTAGCTGGATCGAAAGGAGGAAGAGTGAGTTTCTCCAAGACAAAACTAAGGTCCCAGGCTGGAGTTGGAGCTCTCCTGGGTGGCCTTAAATGTTTGGCCCCCCTGAGGAACTGCTTGAGCAGTGGGTGAGAAAAGAGAGGAGGCTCTGTGCTGTAATGAGCTGAAATGGCTGAGGCATGAATTTTGATGGAGGAAAAGGACAAGCCCTTATGAAGCATCTCAGTCAAGTATTGTAGAATCTGAGGTAAATTGGGCACTGCTGCTCTCATCCCTTGAGATTGATTCCAGGCACAAAATATTTTCCATTTTGCAGCATAAGATTTTCTAGTACTAGGCCTCCTTGCCTCTAAAATGATATCCATCACTGATTTACTGAGGGATGGTAAAGGAGAGATTAGGTAATTAGCCAGGCTGCTAGGTTCAGGGCTTTGCAGCTGAGGGTGCAAAATCTGGTTCTCCTGCTGAGACAACAGGGAAGGAGTCTGAGGCAGGTGCCATGGGGCCAAGCATGACACACTGCGCAAGAGGGGGTACCAATGCTGGCATGGCCAGCCTGGTGCAATTAAAATCGTCTTTGGCTTGTCCTGTTTGATCTTTCATAGTACCTTGGAGAGCAGAGGCAGAGGAGGAAAGGCATAAACTGAGCATCCACTTTCCAAGTTAGCTTGTGGGGAATCCTCCTGCAAAATTTGTCCAATTGATGGTTCTGGGGGTAGGCAAACAGGTCTATATCTGGGCTCCCCCACTTGCTTGTCAACATGTTGAAAATCCTTGGTTCCAGTTTCCACTCATGTGGGTCCATGAGGTTTCTGCGTAGTCCGTCTGCCAGTGTATTTAGTTTTCCTGGCAGGAATTGAGCTTGTAGATTCACTTGGTAGCTCAAGGCTGTGTTCCACAATGCCATGGCTAGTCTGCAGAGGAGGTAAGAATGTGTACCACCCTGCTTGTTTATGTACCACATGACAGTGGTGTTGTCCGTCTTT
The DNA here is from genome assembly GCF_019279795.1 of Protopterus annectens. Classification (NCBI taxonomy): domain Eukaryota; kingdom Metazoa; phylum Chordata; order Ceratodontiformes; family Protopteridae; genus Protopterus; species Protopterus annectens. Next base: position 350,342,172 of record NC_056736.1, on the reverse strand, counting down.
ATCATTAGTTGTCCTGGAAGAATATGGTCCTTGAAGGCTGTCAGAGCATTCTGTACAGCTAACATTTCCTTTTGATTTATGTGCAGGTGCATTTGACTTGGGTTCCATTTGCCCTGAATGCACTTCCCTGCCAGGTGAGCCCCCCATGCATAGTCTGATGCATCTGTTGTTAAGATTTAGGTGGCAGGGTGTAGTGTGAATGGCAGTCCCCTATTTTGGTGGCAGGCCTCTGCCCACCAAGGGAACTCTAGGCATAGGCAAGGTATGACAGGAATCATTGCTTCTAGATCCTGTGAATGTTGACACCATAGGCTTTTGAGATACCCTTGTAGTTTCCTCTTATGCAGCCTTGCATATGGAATTAGAAGAATGCAGGAGGCTATGAACCCCAAGGCTTGCAATATTTGCCTTGCAAATAGCTGTGTTTTTGTGGCCACTTGTTTGAAGTAGGTTGTCAAATGAATCCGTTTCTCTGGCATGAGAAAAGTCATCTGAGAAGTTGTATTCAAGCTTGCTCCCAGGAATATAATTTGTTGACAGGGTACCAGGTGTGATTTCTTTTCATTTATGGTGTACCTCAGTCAAGTCAACACCCTTTGAACAAAAGCCAGATGATGTCCTGGCTTTCTGCCTGAATTAGACAATTGTCCAGGTATGGGTATATTTGAATATTTCTTTGCCTGCAAAATGCAATGACTGGAACTATGCACTTTGTGAATATCCTGGGTGCAGTAGATAAGCTAAAGGGCAGTGCAGAGAATAGTGCATATAGCTTGCTTTGAAGCGTAGGAATCTTCTGCAAGACTCCCTGATAGGGATGTGTAGGTATGCTTCTTTTAAGTCTAGTGTTTCTAACCATGCATCTTTGCCTAGCATAGGAAGCAGATGGTGAAGAGTCAGCATTTTGAATTTTGGAATCACCAGAAAGGTGTTTAGAGTAGAAAGGTCCAGGATAGGATGCCATGTATTGCCTTTTCTGGGTACCAGGAAAAGTCTCGAATAGAAACCTTGTCCCTTTTCCTCTTCTGGTATCAACTGAATAGCCCCTATGCTTAAGAGAGAGAACTTGATTTTGGGCCTCTGCCCACTGATTTGGGGGTAGATCTGGCCACCCGCTTGGTGTTGGTAACGTGTGGAAGTGAAATTTGTATCCTTGGGACACTATATTTAAAACCCATTTGTCCTGGGTAATGAGTTCCCAGTTTTAGGCCTGCAGAGCAATCTTTCCACCTAAAGGAGCATTCAGTTGGGAAGTGCTTGGAAGATTTAAAAGCAAGTCATTGAGACAGTTTTCCACAGGGGGGAGTCTTAATACTCCCAGATTTGGGTGTGGAAATCCCCCACTGCTTAGTTTTGTGTGTCCCCTGGGACTGAAATCTAGGGTCTCTGCTGTGTCTGGGTTTGGCTTGAGAAGACCTGGAAGGGGCTGGAAAGGACTAATTCTTAGAGAGCCAATCCCTACTAAATCTAGGAGGCTGAACTTGCAAGAAATCTTTAACAGTTTGCATAGATTTAGCTTTATCTTCCATCTTTTTAAGAACTTCCTTAGCTTTGTTGCCAAACAGGCGGTCCTGATTTAAGGGAGCATCCAACAGTTTAGCTTTAACATGATCAGGCAAAGATTGCTCCTTAAGCCAAGCATGCCTTCTGAGCACAAACCCAGTAACAGCAGCCCTGCAAGAGGCCTCTAATGAATCAAATCCACACTGCAAAGTATGTTTGCCAACCTGTTCAGCAGAATGCATTAAATCCTGTAATTCTTTATTTTCAGCACAGTCAGGAATCAACATAATTTTCTGTTTAAGCAGCCCAATAACATCTTGTTGATACTTTAACATATGAAACTGACTGTTTAAAGCCCTAATGGCCAAGGTTGCAGAAGTGTAAACTTTTTTACGCCATCTATCCAGTGCACTGGAGTCTCTATCAGAAGGGGTAGGATTTTTAGCAGTAGAAGCCTTAATGCTCTTGGGTCCCTGTGAAATAGTCTCTGGATCCGCAATAGGATTTTTAAAAAGAAACTTGTGTGAATCAGGAACCCTGTAATATCTGTCAGGTTTTCTGGGAGCAGGAGGCAAAGAATCAGGGGCCAAACTAGATTCCCAAAAGGCATCATCAACAATGTCTAGTACAGGAGGTATAGCTAAAGGCCTATGCTGAGGCAGGAGTAAGAAATCCCTAAGCCTCTTTTTTGAATCAGAAAAATCCTGGCTTTCCCAGTGGAAATGCTCCCTTAGAGTGTGTAAGGTTTCACCAAAAGAAAAATCGTCTGGAGGGGAAGCAGAGGGATTAGAGTCCTCTGCATCAGAATCCTCACAAGTAGATACGGGCAAATCCAGATCATCAGAAGAATTAGAAAAATCAGAATCCTGGTCAGAAGATTCATAAACACCTCCAGTCCTAGGTCTCTCAGAAGGGGGAGGCTGGCTTCCCCTGATTAAAGTTATAAGATCTTCAGCCATTCTTATCATTAGTTTTTTAGGCATAGAGGCCTAAACATGTGGCCTGGGCATTGGTTTCTTAGGCATGGTTTGAGATTTAGGCCTAAATGAAGAAGGAGGCATCGATTTAATATGCAAGTCCATAGGCCTGAATACACCTGCAGAAGTCGGTGCCGCCGGTGCCTGCACAGCGGCTCCGGACCCATCCAAGGTAGAGACATCCGCAGGTTCCACAGTTGAAGCATCTCGCGGCATACCAGACTCAGAATGGGTCTCAGTAGAGGCCTGCAAATCAGAACTAGTGGGTATCAGGGGCTGCGAAAGCACCTCACTGAGTACTGGCGAACTGGTGACTGGCTTAGGAGAAGCATCGTCGGCAGCTTTGGACCTAGGTGGCCTGTCTCTCTCTTTATCTTTGCATTTTTTCAGAATCCCAGTAATCGGATGGCTAACCAACGACATTTCCGGAAAATTAAACCGTGAACCAAAATATGTCGTGGTCAGGGCCCAGGCAAGGAATACAGTATGAATGAAAATCTTTGTGAGGTATTTGCTTTCCACAAGTAATACAATTATTAACTTTTACTGACATCGGTAAGGAGCAAGAAAAAGTTTCCCCGACGGGGTACTCAGTTTTAGTTGAAGACTTCGGTTCTGAAACTCGAAAACGAAAATTTCATGAGTCTGCCAACCGGCACTTGCGAACTGCTTCTGCTTCGGGCACCGCACGGCAAGAAAGACTGATGTAATGGCATCAGCTGCATGTTTTATACCCCTGACAACCTGACATCATGGAAGAAGGAACAGCATCCAACGCAGGACCCAAGACTTTGTTAATCAGGCCGACTGAGGGCTACTGCAAGCAGATAACCCAAATGTAATGACTGCAACAGTGAAACACAAAGAACATCATTATTTTTAGAATCCTCTTCTGTGGCATTTTGCTACCTGGGAGCTTACTATGCCAGCTGCCGGGGAATTTCCCTTCTCTCATACTTATCATGACAAGTACTACTTTCCCAAAAAGCTACTCTCATCTTCAATTTAGCTTGTACCTTCCTGCCACTGTTTGATTTTGCTTATTTATGGAGTTTAATAGGCTAAAACTAATAAAATTTACATTGTGTAAGTGTACGTCCTGAATAGCACAGAAACATTGCTACATAATTAAATAAAGCTGTCTTAGCTTATTTTTCCTTGTCACGTATTATGTAGCCGTATTTTTTTTAATCAAACACATAGGTAGATAGATAGACAGCTAAACAGCTACACAGGCAGACAGAAACATAGATCGGTAGACAGATGGAGAAACAGACAGACAGACATATAAGACTTTTGTTAATTTTAAGGCAAGCTGTTACCGCTCAACCCCCCGTACAACTAAGAATTTTTCTTTTAAAACATAAATGGTTGGGTAGTTAAGTGGGGCATCAGCCCTCCTTACAAACTGAATAAACAGAAAACCCCATTTAGTTAAACACATCAGCTGTCACACTGACCTTCCATATCAATGGTAGTCCACTGAACACAGAAGGCATTATAAGAGATCTGGGAACACAGGTTGACAGCAACCTCTCTTTTGACTATCACATTGCCACTGTGGTCAGAAAGTCCTTCTGTGTAGCACATCTCATTACTAAGGGTTTTGCATCCAGGAAGAAAGAAGTCATTGTCTCCCTCTACTCTTTCCTCATTAAGCCAATCATCAAGTACAATGTCCCACTTGGCATGTACCTCACTAGACACCTGCAACAACTGGAGAGGCCGTGAATGTACCTAACAATGAGGATCCTAGGCCTTAAACCCTTGTCCTATATGGACAGACTCAAAAAACTCCAACTAGTCTCTGTCTCATATCACCTACTTAGAGGCGATCTCTGCTTGACTTACAAAGCCATGTCTGACCCAGCTCTGTTAGAAATGCTACATCTAAAGAAACCGCAATCCCTCCGCACCACATGCTCCAGAGACATCAACCTCATTACCACAATCAACAGAACGTGCTGGAGGAACAGGTTCATAACCCACAGACTGCCCATGCTATGGAACAGACTTCCCATACATGTTAAACAGAGCATCTCACTGGCCCTCTTCAAGAGAAATCTTGATGAGTGGATGGGAAATGGAAAATTCTCCCCGGGGATCACGCTAGTGGCTCTACTCAACAGCGGCACTGGGAACTAAGGTCAGGTGGCACTATGCCAGGGTAATCCTATGGGCTAGGCTTGTAAAGACTCCAGGGACATTAGCCTAGTACACACCTATGAATAAAATACATAAAGTAAAATAAAAAATAGACATATCCTTTGTGCTACTCATCTAAAACAAATACAACAAAATACTTCTAGCACATTCACCAGCAAGCCCAGCAAACTCACATATCTACAGAAATTCACCAAACATTGTAAGCACACTTAAAAGTAATTGCAAATTCCTTATACCATAAAACATATTACACAAAGACCAAGCAGGAACATGCAGCAACAAAGCTGCAGTGCAGCATAGTTACAACAAAGTAGTCATAGTTTGACCATAAAAGCAGTAATGGGGATTCACAGAAAGAACGATTAGGCTTGTTTCACTGCCAAAAATGTAGGTTTAGTGCATCTTCTGAAGGGCAGACTGTGAAACTTTACCTGGACCACCTTGTCTGAAGATTTCAGTATGCTCTTTGCCAAAAGTACATTACTGTGAAAACCTATACAACATGGAGACAGTTCGAGCAATCACTCCAGTACACCACCAAAACCGTAAACAAATCAAGTAAAAAACGGAGTGCATTTTATTTAAAATAGTGTAGAATTAAGCACAAACAAAGCTTTTCATTGATTTAAATAAAACAACTTCCTCAGATGAGAACCTTATTCAGGAAGCAAGGTTTAATTCCCCTTTTCCCTGTCACATGATTGCATACATTAGTTTAATAGGATGACTGACACGTTAGTCACTAATAAAACCCCTCCCCAACCAGAAATACACTAAACTACAAAATATTACACTAGTACAGTTAACAATATATAAAAAAAAACAGAACATCTTAATAAAATACGTTATGTTTTTCAATATCTCATAAGAAATATTTTCACCAACAAGTGAAACAATAACAGAATAACATAACAAATCTTCTAGCGGATGAAATCACCGCAATCTGAGTTCTTAAAATATAAAAACATTTTTTTGTAAATTTTTATAGATAAAATGGTGGGAGTGATGTAATTTTAAGTATACATTTGTAAAATAAATATATTCACTCTCCACCATCAAACTCAAAAGTATCTTTATACTAGTATGTTAAAATGTTGTTAAAACCATAAAGTCGAAAAAAACTCAAGATGAAACATAAATGTGAAATTGATTGTCCACAGCAAATTACCTGCTTAAACCTTTCAATTTCAAAATGCACTTAATAGAGCTCAATTCATTTATGCCTGGATAATGACAGGCATCCAATCTAAGTTGCTAAATTAATTCACAACGTTCCAAGATAAGCGACTCTGGGCCCCCCTGCCATCAGTAAGGACTTGGTCAATTACTCGAAATGCAAAGCAGTGTTGTGGATGATCAATAATGTGCCTCGCAAGGGCATTCTCTCCTTTCCGTTTCCCTATGGCATATACATGCTCATAAACTCGTTCTCGAAGTTTTCTGTCGGTCTTTCCAATACAGAAGACTGGACACTGGAGTACTTAGCTAAGTATACCACCTGTTTGCTCTGGCAGTTAAATGTGCCCCTGGTTTTATACCTCCTCCCTTTTACCTCGAACGTTTGCCCTGTTTCCATGTATTTACAGTAACAGCACATGTTGCACTTGGACATAACTAGCATACTGCCTACCATCCTGGGTTTCCTCTCCAAAATTTGCTACAGATTGTTCCCTCATTTAAAACAATCGTGGGGTTCCCCTGAAATTTATTTCTCAAAGTAACATCATTCATGAACAAATTCCAATTTTTCTGTATAATGGTGGTCACTGTTTTGGCATCCAAACTATTTATTTATTTTATTTATTTATTTGCAGTTGTTTAACTAGGATAGTCCACTGGGCCAAAAGAACCCATTTTCAATGAAGTCCTGGGGAGAAAAGATCAACACAAATTACACAAAGATTACAGTGATTAACATTTTAACAGTTTTTGGTTATAAGACAGAACAAAAAATACTGAGGTTACAGTCAAAAATAGAAGGGTTTTTTTTTTTTTTTTTTTTTTGAAGGGGAACATTGCTCTAGTAGGATTAAGAATAAGTAGTTAGATGCAGTAGGCTTAGAATTTGCTAGATGCAAATAAGAAGTTGTTTACTAGAAGCAAGTATGAATTTGCTATCTGGAATTTGTGAGATGGAAAACTGTAGGAAGTGGGGAATAGGTTATGAGGCGTGGGAGCAGGAGCATTCCCATGTGGATCTTAGATGTGAGTGGAGCAATTTTTTAAAGGATGGGAGGCTAGTGATGGTACGAATGGAGGGAGGGAGTTCCATAGGCGTGCTACGGAAAAGGACAGGAGGTTTTGTCCTGGGCTGCGAAGGGGTCTGTAAACTTCTATTAGGTTTTGATTGGTTGATCTTAGAAGTCTTTGTGTGTGGTGCATTTTAAAGGTAGTAGAGAGGGAGGGACAGAGGGATGGCTGGAAAATGAGTTTGTGTACATAGGTGAGCCGAGTATAGGAGACGTAGTTGGGAAGCTCTTGCCAGTTTAGTTTGTGGAGAGGTGCACAGTTATGGGCTGATGATTTGTTGCTAGTGGCGAATCTGGCAATTTTATTGTAACAAGAGGACAGTTTAGTTTTGAGAGATTATTGTAGGTTTGTTAGGAGAGAGGCACCATAAAGAAGGGAGGGTAAGAGAAATGTAGTAGAGAGAGTAAGTTTTGTAGTTGAGGTGAGGAACCGATTGTGTCGGTAGAGCATACCAAGTTTTTGGTGGGTTTTTTTATGTTTAGTAGTAGATGGGAATTGAATTTAAACTTGTCTTCGATTTGGACTCCTAGTAGTTTAGTTTCAGATACCAGTTCAAGAGGTGTATTATTTTGGCTGGTGATGGAGAATAGTTTTCTATCAAAGGTATTAGTTTTAGAGGGGGTAAATATCATATGTTTTGTTTTAGCTGCATTGAGTGCTAGATGGTTGTCTTTCATCTACTGTTCTGTGGTAGAAAAGGCATCTTGAGTCAGCTTTAAGAGAGTTGGGATGGATGAGGCAGCACAGATGATTGTAGAATTATCTGCATATTGAATAATGTTAGCATAAGGGATTGAGTGGAAAAAATCATTAATGAATATATTGAAGAGGAGGGGGCCCAATATAGAACCCTGTGGGACACCTGTGGGGGTGTTGAGGAAGGAGGAGGTGGCTTTTTTCCACTTGACAGCTTGTTGCCTGTTGGAGAGATAGCTGGTAAACCAATTGAGAGATGAAGGTGATAGGTTTAGGTTAGATAGTTTAGTAAGGAGTAGGTTATGAGAGATAGTGTCAAAGGCCTTAGAGAGGTCGAGTAGGATGGTAGATACAGTGAAGCCAAAATCTCTAGCTTTACTCACAGTTTCCAGGAAGGATAGGAGGGCAGTCATGGTGCTATGATTGGGTCTGAATCCGTGTTGGGTAGGAGTTCATAGGTTGTTGTCCAAGAGATAGGGAAGGAGTTGAAGACGGATACATTTCTCTAGGATTTTTGAAATGGGAGAGAGGATGGCAATGGGCCGGAAATTGGTAATATTAACATTATTGCCACCTTTATGCAGTGGAATGATGTAAGCTTTTTTCCAGATTTGTGGAACAAGACCTTCTTGGATAGAGTGGTTGATTAGGATACTGATAGGGAGGGCAATGGTTTTGGCAGCTATACTGAGGAAGTATGAGGGAATGTTATCAGGGGCATTGGTGCATGGTTTTAGTTTCTGCAGGAGTTTTTTTTATGGTAGAAGTAGGGATAGGTTTAATGGAGAATGGAGGGGGCTGAGAGGATGGGGAATGAGAGAATGAAGATGGAGTGGGTGATGGGTGAGGAGAAGTGGAAGTAGGAGGTGAATTGTTATTAGAGAATGAAGAAGTAAGTTTGGAAATAGAGTCTATAAAGAAAGAGTTGAATTGGGTGGCAAGATCAATGTCTTGTACATTTGGGCAAGGGATTGGGTTTTCTGTTGTACCAGGTTTTAAGAGGGCAGTTATACCTCTCCAGAACTTTTGTGGGTTCGTTTTATGGTTGCTTTGAAGTAAGGAGAAGTAGTTTTGACAGTCTGCTGTGATAAGCTTTTTAAGTGAGTTACGAAGAGTTTTGTACTCATTGAGGGTAGAGGTGGATTTGTTCCTTTGGTAATGTGTCCAGGCTTTGTCTCTAAGTCGCATGGTGGTTAGTGTGTTTTTTGTTAGCCAGGGGGTGGTTTTCTTTTTTATTCTTTTGGTTTTTAAGGGAGCATGAGTATCTAGAAGATTTAGGAAAGTAGCATTAAAGTGCGCAATTGCATTTTCTAGGGGTAAATGTGAAAATGAAGCCATAAGGACTAACCCCTTGTGCAACTGGCACAAAACATGGAAATTAGCCATTGTAATGTCATTGCACGAGGGTCAACGAACATAAGACTCTGTGAACTGCAGACCCATTAGCCTAACAAGCCTCACATGAAAAGTTATGGAATGGATTATCTCAGATTTCATTAATTTGGACATTGAAAATCTGTTAACTCTGGATTCTCATTGGTTTGGACTGGTCAAAGGAAAGCTGTGTCACTTTAACTTCATTAATTTCTTTGCAAACGTCACTGAAGCAGTGGATAGTAGTTACAAAGTGCACACAGCACATCCTGCACTGGATAGTGGTTACACAATACACACAGCACATCTGTACCTGCACTGGATAGTGCTTACACAGTACACACAGCACATCTGTACCTGCACTGGATAGTGGTTACACAGTACATACAGCACATCTTTACCTGCACTAGATAGTGATTGCACAGTACACAGAGCACATCTGCACCTGCATTGGATAGTGCTTACACAGTACACACAGGTGCATGTATGTATGTGTGTGTGTGTGTGTGTGTGAGCATGTGTGTGTGTGTGTGTGTGTGTGTGTGTGTGTGTGTGTGTGTGTGTGTGTGTGTGTGTGTGTGTGTGTGTGTGTGTGTGTGTGTGTGTGTGTGTGTGTGTGTGTGTGTGTGTGTGTGTGTGTGTGTGTGTGTGTGTGTGTATGCATCCCACTCCAGTTAGCAGTACTTTTTCAGTTACTTCCTGCAGCTACACTCCCTATCCCTTGCTTTGTAGTCACCAGCTATCACTGGATTAGAGTAGCTACTCTGTTGACTACAGCTGGCATCCAAGGGCCTATAATGATATACTGAAAACAAAATATTCCATGCTTCAAAACAGTATAGCTAACAGAGCTAGATAACATAAAAGTACCTAAACTCGCATTACAAAACATCATACAAAATAAAAAAATCACTGTCTCTGCAGTGGGATGGAACCCCATATCACCCCCAATGTAGATTACTGTCCCCATGCCCACAATCTCTAAATAAGCTACCTCTGAGGTTACTCAAACTCAGGAAAAGGTGAGAAAATAAACTTACTTCCTCTGTGTGTTTCTTTCCCCTCCCAGCAGCATAACTTTGGAGAACCCATAAAGCTTTTATATCTTGTGACATCAAAATTATAAGAAACAGATCACATGTTGTGATCAAACTTAAGTCAACAGAGCAGCAGTTAGAAAACAACAGGGATAATGTATCTATCGCTTATTACCTCCATGGCACTAAAGAAGACAGCTGCAAAGAAAATGGTGCAGAATCTTTTATGTTTAGAGATCACCTGCCCTGTTTGGCACTCCTTACTCTCTGCTGACATACTCTTGCCATCTCTCCACCAAATGCAACATTTTTCATTCTGATCGTCTGCTTCTTACCCTCCTAATCACATTACTTTTTCTCACTGCAATACCTCCTTACTATTACTGTCTTTATGCTACAATAACTGTATCATGCAAAGAAGTCCTTGATTTGTCTACAAAGATTGTACTTCAGAAACATACATTCACAGTACAATGTTTGCTCATTAATTAACTTATAAAACATACTTAAAACTGCATATAATACTTTTTGCACAATTATTTACCCTTATACCATAGTTTGCTTATAATCTGCTTCTTTGTATTATTATTTTCTTCTATGAAGGTTTACCTTTACATTACTGTTTACTTACAATATGTTTCTTATTTTTCTTATCATTTTGTTTCAGTTTGAGCTAAGATGGTTCATGCATGTGTAAATATTATTACTGCCACTGAAAAGGGGTCTTTCAGTGAGCTCAGCTTGACTATACTGGGGGGGGGGTCTTTCAATGAACTCAGATGGCCTATCTTGCTTAACCAATCAATAAATAAATGTGAAGGTAAATATTTAGGTGTTGCATACATGCTTGTATGCTATATTTAGGTAAAGAAATATGCCTTTTTTTTCCATCATTCAGCTTCACATAATGGAATGAACTTACCTTCTTTAGCACGCTTTTCGGTTACTGGCCTCACCATGGAGGCTGTCTTGTATAAGAAGCCATTACACGTGATAGACTGAGGAGGCATATAATATTGTTTTACCACAGTATCACGGGTAGATTCCAAACGGGGAATTTCTGCAAATGGAACAAAAAAAACAATGCTTAGACTTCTTTTAAAGGAGAAACATTGCAGGAAGCATATTATTAAATGCTAATTATCCTTTTACCTTTGTACCATTAAAATAAATTGTGTTACACTGTACACATTAATCCTCTCCAACTGAAAAAATACCATGCCTCAGCAATGCTGCATGATGTGGCATGCCTGCTGCCATGCTACAGAAGTATGATGTAAACTACCGCCATACATGCACCAGCATAAAAACAGAAACTGCATGTGTGGTGATCCAAAGAAAATTCCCTAGCCCTAGCCACTTCTGATCCTGAATTGTCCGCTAAGTCAGTATCACGGTTTCAAAGAGCATCATCCAAGATCTCACCCTCCTTGCCTGTAAAGTTTTCTTGGTATCTCTACTGTGATTCAATCACCACAGTCAAAACTGACTTGCCAAAATGATCCATATTCCCTTATTGATTTGCATATCATAATCAATGAAAAATGAGACCAAAGATGTGTACATTTGTGATTGCATGTCAGCCATTATGAATATCTATCTATCTATATATATAATGTACACACTGCTGTAGGCACCAGATGTACATATGGCAGTATGTTATATACCAACAGAGGCCTTTACAAGGCACACAGTGCTGCTGGTGTGTAAGGATATAGCCTGTACAGACATCCCTAACATGTTGTGTAATGCTACTCAAGATAAGTCTGCAGCACACATATGTTAGTGCAACAGTGCTTTACATGTTCTAATTAAACTGGAGAGTCATCTTAATGAGTTGACAGTTGAAATGTTGTCATACTACTCTGTGCAGTATCAACCATATACAGCACAAGCTACAGTGAGCAGATAACATGTCATGTATGGAACAACTCTTTTCAGTCACACCTTATCATTACCCAATATAAGTGAATTCACAGTGACTTCCTAGTGACATGGGGTGTATGTAAATACAAATTAAAGTTACTTCACAGAGACCACATGGTACATACCTACCATAACTCAGTACCTGTGGTAATAATATGGGACACACATAATGTACATGTTCACATGTGCATGTTATACAGACACGTGGTAACTGGATAGTGTCTGCTGTCACCATCAAGGAGTGAAAGTGAACCAAAATAAGAGTGATCAGTTCTACTGATATTGTAACACAGTTTATGCCACGGTAAGGTGGGTATGTGTCTGCAATTTAAGTATGCTGATATCCATGTGGTGTCATGTGAGACCCACTTACTACTGGGTGCAGATAAAAATTTACATTTGTCAAGTTTCACATGCTGTCTTGGACAACAGGTAACCTGCTTATCCATGCAGTGGGCCAGTAATAGTATTTTTAGTAACAGGGAAGTTCTCATATTGCACATTAACAAATGTGTGTTGGCTATCCATCCTGTAAGACCCACACAAATTAAAGGTCATGCTGCTAAATGATGGGAGTCTAAACATGAAACTGCACTTATTGCAAGCATTCTTATCCCTGGAAAATGCTGACATCTGTGCAGTCACAGAAACTTGGTTCAAAGCTGTGGAGAGCATCCCAACCTTACCTGGTTACTCATCATATCATACATTCAGACCCCAAACCGTGGTCAGTAAAGCCAAAGGAGGTGGAGTTTCAATATACATTAAAGACATATACACCTCCAAGCTGGTCAAACAGTATGACACACAGAAGACATGCAGTTAACCATTGACCTGACCCCTATTCAAATCATAGCTTAGCTAGCTAACCAGCCCCCAAATCTGACACAAGATGCCCAATCTGCCTATTTAGACCTATTCAAATCTATCAAGATTCAATCCATTAACTGATCCTGGGTGACTTTGACTTACCAAACATAAGATTGGAAGAACTACTCATGCCAGAACATAAATGCCCAGAGATTCCTCAATGTTGTCAATGCAAATGCCTTGAAACAGCTAGTTGATACCCCACAAGAGGTGATAATATCTTGGACTTGGTATTAACCAACATGAGTAACCACTGCAGCATCTCTATAGTATCATCCTCCCAGGTAAAATCCGACCATAAAGTGGTCACTTTCGAAGTCACCATCTCTCCCAACCCACCTCTAGGTAGGAGCAGACATAAAAAACTTCTCCAAAGCTGATTACAGCCTCCTGAGGGATGGTATTAACAGCTTCACAGCCCCCTCCCCCCTGTAGGAACTGGCACCAATATCCAAAACTACAACAAAGCACTATACAAGCATTTATACAGATGCATGGAATCAGGAATACCCGACAGGGCTAAATCATCCTCTGTAAGGAACAGTAAACCTGTCTGGTGGACATCTGCAATAAATAAACTCTACAACAAAAAGAAAAAAAATTGCTGTCTAAGACCAAGAAGGAGCAGGTGCTCAATTGGAAACAATGTCTCCTTAGCCTGAACAAGCAAATAAGAGCACTAGTGAAATCCTCCAAAGCAAACTTAGAGTCCAAATTAGCCATATCTGCTAGAGACAGTCATAAGGCCTTCTTCACGTATGTCCGCAACCTCAAAAGAAGCACCCATATCTGTTCAGAACTGGTGGTCAAGGACACCACATATATAAAAGCAATAGATATAGCAAACTTACTGGCTGACAGATTCAATGAAAACTTCACCCTCGTGTCCCCCCCATCAGTAAATCAGGACATCCCCAATACCTGCTCCCTTTCTCTTATATCTAGGGAACAGGTCATTACTGCTCTCTCAAAGGCAAAAAATGCAGCCTCCATGGGACCCGATAACATACCAGGCTGCATCCTACCTGAACTCAGACAGGAACTTGCAACACCATTGGGTGCCCCATTCAACCAAGGCATGAGTGTCAACTTCATCCCAGCTAAGTGGAGGACAGGCACCATCATCCCGTTACACAAAGTTGGAGTGTCCACCAATCTGGGAAATTATAGACCCATCAGCCTAATGAGCCTGATCTACAGGGCCATGGAATGGATTATCATGGACCTCATTAACAAGGACATTGCAACCTCTAAACACTCAATCTACACACTTTGGCTTCATCAAGGGGAGGCTATTTCTTCTAAATTTGGTCAACTTCTTTGAGACGGTCACCAAAGCCATGGATGAAGGGAAGATGGTGCACACCACCTACCTTGACCTGGCCAAAGCCTTTGACACTATTCCCCACTCAGAAATAATAAACTCTCTTAACTAGGCATCAATCTGTATGTTACCAAACTGGCTCACTGATAGAACCCACATAGTCAAAATAGGGGACGCCACCTCAAATAGTAGACCTGTAACAAGTGGCGTACACCAGGGATTGGTCTTGGGGCCTCTGTTATTTGGGATATACTTTTCTAAGGTGCAGGCCAAAACCAGTGGGCTATGGCCAACCAAGTTTGCAGATGACTGCAAGCTGGGTGCTGTCGTCAATTCCCCCTAGTGATGTGGACATCCTCCAAGAGGGTCTCACTCAGACAAATAAATGATGCCAGAAACATGGCCTCAAGCAGAATACAAAAAAATGCATCATCATCCCCTTGGGGTGAGTGATGTCCCCACAAAGTATCACATTAATAACAACGTTCAAAGCACACAATCAGTCATGAAGGATTTGGGCACCCAGGTTGATATCAACCTGACTTTTGACCACCATGTTGCATCCGTTGTTCGGAAAGCCTTCTACATGGCCCACGTCATAAGTAAGGATATCTTATTCAGGGACAAGGAGGTCATAACATCCCTGCATTCTATCCTTAAAAGGTCCATTACTGAGTACCCTTAAAAGGTCCATTACTGAGTACAACACCCCTTTCAACATGTACCTCACAAAGCACATGCAGCAGCTGGAGAGACCACAAAGGTTCCTCATCAGGAGAATCTGGGGCCTCAAACATCTACCATACACAGGTAGGCTAAAAGCCCTATCCCTCTACTCAGTTTCATTCAGACTCCTCAGAGTTGACCTCTATCTGGCATACAAGGTGATCATGGGCCTCACCTTGATGGGACTGCTGCATATCCGCAAGTCAAGCTCCACTCGAGTAACTCACATGCGCTGCCTCAACTTGGTCTGTGACATCAACAGGACTTGGTGGGACAGATTTGTGTCCCAGAGACTCCCCCATCTATGGAATAGACTCCCTCACCACGTCAAGCAGAGTACCTCTTTACCCCTTTTTAAGCGCAACCTAGATAACTGGATGGGAAAAAGAAAATATACCCCTGGGATTCCACGTGTGTCCCTGCTGGACAGGGGCATCGGGTGCTGACTTGTCTAAACATGGACTAAACTCTTGGCTCGGCTTATAAGGGCCTCAGAGCCACTAGCCTAGTAACTTCCTATGATCCTATGACAATTCTAAAGGCTGTGAGGTTCGGGCGATAGGGTATTTGTTTTTACAATAAAGTATTTATCTTATTTCTAATCACTTTGTTACTTTTGTGGCAGTGCATGATACAACGTTCTTCTACGTAACACAGCTAAGACAAATGAATATGTAATCTACACTTCCCATGTGGCACGTATGCTGTCAAGGTACGTGCACAACTATGTTTCTATGCCTATAGCCACCACAGTTACACATATTTTGCCAACAGGTGACATGTCATCTATTTTGTAAGCATCTGTGTATGTCTGACTAAACAGGCCTAACAACACATGTAGTTAATGAATGCTTTACAGATACAGATATAGGCACTGTGGTAGCCAATCACATATAGCCAGGGATTTAGAAAGAACCCCTCGTCTGGCAGTCACAGCAGTGACAGCTGTGGCCAAAAGACACTGGTTTCATTATCATCTAAAATGCGATTCAGAAACATGTTAGCTACAAGCAGATCATAACAGTAGCTGTGGTTAATTTCCACCACTAGTATTACATTCTTTCACAACGCCTATAGGGAAAGACTGTCTTTCAAAGTCCTAAAAACCGAAAATATAAGCATGAAAAGTTGTGAAGCGTGCATTTCTTTCATAATTGTTGCTGCAGCTATTAATTGCCTCTGCACAAGTTTTTGTTATACATTGTATTTATATTTTGTTTTTGACTGTACGGCTTACTACCGTTCCACCGTTCCACTTTTTTCTTCTTAGTAAATTATTTCACATGGACAGTATCTATAAATACTCAGTTGTGATCAGTATACTATTCTGGCAAACAAATCTAAAACAAAATAAATAAATAAAAATAAACAATTAGGAAGGAACTGGTTCATAGGTTCATAGGTTGATACTAGGCTATCTGCCCTAGGGCATTTATAAGCCTAGCCAGATTGCGTTTGGCTTTCGCCACCCTTTTAGATTAGTTGACTGTGCCTCTGTATAATAGGTCACAGAAGGTAGCCCTTTTAAGGTTAGTTTACTATACCTCTGTCAAGCAGGGACACAGAGGAGATCCCATGGGTAAACTTACGATCTCCCATCCACTCGTCAAGATTTCTCTTGAAGAGGGTCAGTGAGGGGCTCTGCCTAACATGGATTGGGATTTTGTTACAGAGTGAGGGGAGCCTCTGGGATATGAATCTGTCCCTCCAGCATGTCCTATTTATTTCTGTGCTGAGGTTCAAGTCCCTGGAGCGTGTAGCTCTAAGGGATTTGGATTTCCTGAGGTGAAGCATGTCCATTAATTCTGGGTTGGACATGGCTTTATACGTCAGACACAGATCGCCTCTGAGTAGGCGGTACTCAACTGAGTAGAGCTGGAGTTTCTTTAGCCGAACTGCATAGGGCATCTGTTTGAGCCCCTTGATCCTCTTGGTGAGGTACTTTTGGAGTCTTTCCAGTTGCTGCAGGTGTTGGGTAAGGTACATCCCAAATGGGGCACTGTATTCAGTTATGGGCCTGATAAGTTATTAGCCAATATGCATGAGTCTAAATTACCTTTAATTATAGCAAATGCAAATCGTCACTTTCCCGTTGTAGTCACTTCTAACCACCCATGCACTGCATTGGTGCAATCATCCCTATACACACAGACCCCCCCACACACAGACACCCATACCTTTTACCTCTCCCTTAATGAGCAGAATGTTCCCTAGTGTACAGAATGCCCCTGAAGAATCTTCTTACTTTTTATCCCTGCCCACGTAAACCATAAATCCTTACAGTCAGCCAGTAACAGCAGACATTAAAGTGTCGCTCTTCTTACTGTTTGTAAAGTGCGTTGTGATGCTATATCTGTTGCTCTTGTGAGTCCAGGTAATAGTTTAAACTGTCCCTGATTTTACACAATACATCTGAAGTTACTTCTTACTTAGGAAGTATACCTTGTAACTCACTGATTGTTGCAGTCAGTACATACTGACAGACATTAAAGTTTTATACTTCTTATACCATAAAAAGTACACTATAAGTCAAATCCTCCTTACTAAGCGTACAGGGTTAAGGCTTTGGCTTGACAAGCTGCTCTTTTTGCCAAGAGTGGATGGTTTTAAACTCCCCTTTTACTTTTATCCCCTTTTTGATGTTTGTTTGCTTATTTTTGTTTTTCTGTTTCGAAGACTCAGGTAATATGTTATCAATATAACTACTGTCTCCTGGTGATGCAGATGATGAACAATTTGCTAAGGATCTGAGTTGTGTGCTGTATGTCCATAATTTGAAGTCAACCCCACCCCTCCCCCAGCACAGACTTTTTTATTTTAACTTTTTTTTTTTTTTTTGTAACTATTTAAGGGTATATGTAGGAGGATTCCAGGTGTCCAGTGGTAGTGTAGAGTTGTAAAGCTCTAGTACAGAGCTATTTGTGAATGTCAAGCATTCAGGGTTTAAATCCTTTCAAGTTTCTTTATGGCATGAGATAAAGAGAGTATCCCTGGTGTCTAGTGTCCCCCCCCCCCACACATCACATCTTTTGTGCTACAGAACTCGTTCTATCAGTTGTTTGAGTGCCTTTAAGGCTTAATAGAAAGAGATTCTCTGTGTCTAGTGCCCCCTCAGTATTGCAGGATTTGCTCATTAGTCTAGGGGAGAATGAAGGTATGATAGCCCCTACATACACCCATTTCACATTCACAAACACACACACACACACACACACACACACACACACACACACACACACACACACACACACACACACACACAGACACACACACACACACACCTTCCATTATCTCACTTATTGAAAGAGAAGTGTGGATGCAAGCTTTTGGCTGTAATCATTAGTACAGCTGGCCAAGGTTACTTATGCAAATGAAAGATTCTCTAAATTATTTGACTGCACAAATGCCTTACTACAAGCATTTCTGAGAGGCAGCACACAACTAATTAGCATTGACCACTCTTAAGAATGCCTTATTAGCATTTGTGGTAGACCACAAATACCCTTGGTATAATTCTTAAGGTCTTTGCCTCCCAAGTACAAGGTACAAGGTTCAGTCCTGATCTCTAGCCTATACCTGTACAGACATTGCATGTTCTCCCTGGGTCAGTGTGTAGTTTCTCCCACCTCCCAAAAACATGCTGAATGTTTACACTTCAAATTTACATGAGAATGGAATGGTGGGCAGTATCAGAGACTCTATAGGAGGAAGAGTTGTGTAGACCAACCATTTTGAACATCAGCTGTGGCACACAGTATCCTCAAGATATGAGAACATGGATCACAGACTGTGGTCCATCTCAGGCCTAGTCATCATCATCATCATTATCATCAATCCCATTTTCCCCATTTTCTACATAGGGTTGGTACGGTCATGTCAACTGTCACCATCTCTCTCTCTCTATTCAGTGCCACTCTCCTATTTTTCTTTGACACACTTGCCCAACTGTTGCAGGTCTTCTCTCAAAACAATTCATCCACCTTTTTAATGGATACCCTCGTTTCCTCTTGCCTTCTTCCTATCTGTCCCAAATCTTCTTCTGTGAAGAACAGCTAATCACTTGATGGTGTAAAAATTGGCTCTAGGTGATTTGGTCATGTTGACCAATATCAGCAAATGGCCTGCTATAAGTGGGTTGAGGACCCAGACTACTTCGAACTATGGCAAGGACCTATTCTAATGGTGGGAAGGATGTATGTGCCCCTACTGGCTAGTGTGTACCTGCCATAAAAACCACAGTGGTTCAATAAGTTACTAGCTAGCCTGAGTCCAGTTGCCGGGTTACTTGTGATAGCCCTGTTGAGTGAAAGCTTGATGTAAAATCAATCAACCTGCCAATCATCAACTAAGAAATGCTACACACAGTATAGGTTCCTTGACAGGATGCAGATTGGAAGTGGATGACATGATGGTAAGGAGGAGCTAGACATTTTATATATCCAGGAGACAAGATGGAAGAGCTTGAGATCTAGGGTCTACTACTCAGAAGGAGGACATTCTAGAAATGGTGTGGGACTTGTGTTGAGGGAGAAGCTTCAGAAGACAGTGAAGGATGTCATCAGAATTAGTGATAAGACTCATAGCAATCAGACTCCAGTATAAGTATAGGGCACTATTCATAAATCTCAGCCTATGCACCTAGCAGAGTTTTGATACTTAAAAAAAAAGAGTGTATTCAGGCAGCAGTTGCTGGACCTGATAGATAAATCAGGAGAACATAAATTGGTGTTGATATAATGGGTGACCTGAATGCACATATTGGGACAGGCAGAACAGGGTATGAGGGTTACCTGGGTCCACTCAGGTGGTGCAACAGGAAGAAAGAAGGAAAGGCCATTCTAGACATCTGTCAGGCAAATGGCTTGATGGTGACCAACGCATGGTTCAGCAAGAGAGACAGTCACAGCATCACTTATAAAAGCGGCAAACATGCAACTCAGGTAAGCTTCCTCCTAGTATGGAAAGATCAGTAAGGTAGAATCAGCAATTACAATCCCCAATGAAACATTTAGCTCACGGCATAAATCACTGGTTGTCACAATCAGCTGCAAGCAGTGGTCAGAGAAGGCTATAAGATCAACAGAGACTAGGGAGAAGAACTGGAAGTCGACTGGAGAGAAAGCACAAGCGTTCAAGGAATTATTCAGGGTTCTAGCACCTCAAGAAGAAAAGGAAATAGATGGAATTAAAGAAGAATGGCAGCACCCCAAAATAGCATGTGTGAGGACTATGGAACAGATATGAAAATAAGGTACACACGGAAAGCTGGTGGTGGAATGCAGAAGTCCAGGAAGTCATTGAAAGAAAGAAGGAGTTCAGGAAAAAGTGAGAGCTGGAAAAGATGGTCTAGGCTAAGAAGGAATACTTGTTGGCTAACAAACAGGCTAAGAGAGAAGTTGCAATAGCACAGAACAAGGCATTAGTGGAACTCACTCTACTAGATTCTGGAAAGTGACTTGGTAGATGGCATAAATAAATTCTATCAGGTTGCAAGGCAAAGACAGAAAGTCAAAGAAAATACTCAGACACCCATCGTAAGGGATGCCTGCTTACCAGCCCACAGGTAATCAAAGGCAGATGGAAGGAGTACCTTTTGCAGCTTCTGAATGAAGAAAATCCCACAGAAGCTATACTTCCCCAAACATAGCCTACAATGATGTTTGCAGTGAGACAGTTAGTCCAACTTGGCATTCCTAAATTGGAGACAGCGTATTATAAGTTCCCAAGAAAGCTGATTTGGGCAGTCCTACAGTGGTTCAAAGTCCCAGAAACAGCAGTAGAATTAGTTCAAGCAGTGTAGAAGAACCTAATAACTCAAGTATAAACAGTACTAGGTCTCACAGATGGGAGAAGGTGCGCATCAGAGTTCAGCTCGGAGCCCACCGCTGTTCATACTGGTTATGGACTACATTAGCAAACAGGTCAGAGGGGACAGATCAGCAAAGTTCTTGTTTTTAGGTGATGTGGTATTTTGGTAGACACTGAGAAATAACTTCTGCAAAGGTTAAGGGAATGGAATGCAAAACTGAAGGCAAGTGGGATGAACACGTGTACTGATGAGACAGTTGTAATGGCAGCAAATGGGGAAAATCAGAAAAAGCCGACAACTGAGACATAAGGGAAAATTGTGGAACAGGTTAACAACTTCAAGTATCTGGGAGGGATGGTTGAGGAGAATGGAAGCTTGAATGAGGAGATAAAAGCTAGAATCAGAGGGGTTTCAGCCAATTAGCACAGATTGTCAGGGGTACTGTATGACAAAACAAAGTCAAAGAAGCTAAAAAGTAACAGTGCAGACACCTAAGCAGTAAAGGCAGAGCAGTTGAGAAAGCTAGAGGTGATGGAGATGAAGTACCTGAGATGGGTAATAGGATGCACACTGTGGGCTAGATGAAGACATGAGGACAACAGAGCCTGAGTAGTTCCAATAGCTGAAAAAGTCAAACAGAACAGATTACTGTATTTCAGGCACATGCACAGAAAAGTAGAAGACAATTGGTTGAAGAAAATTTGGGACAGGCAGAAAAAGGCAAGAGAAAATGAGGGCATCCAGCAAAAAAGATGGCTGGATCATGGTGAGAAAAGAGTTACGACAGTCAGGTAAAACTGCTGAAGAAGATAGGAGAGTGGCATTGACTAGAGACAGAGAGAGACAACTGACATACCTCTCAACTGTCCAAATTTTCACAGAATGTGCAGATTTTTGCCTCATATTTTTGGTCTGTTCCTCATAAAATGTGTGGTTTTCTGTCAAATCACTGGGATTAGATGAGGATTGAAGCTACTAAATAATGACATACTTTTAAGTTTCAGACTCCAAATCCTTCAGCAAATGCGTTCAATCAAACCCTGTTACTCTAGCAACTTTCTAAGTTTATAGGAGCAGTATTTAAATATGTCCCCTATTTTTGGGTCTTTGCCCCCATTTTATTGGGATTAGTTTATTGCACTAAGAGTCTGAGAGGTAAGCCCTCCGACCCCATGTAGAAAATGGGAAAAGGGGGTTTATTGACTGTGGTGATGATGATCATGAAGACAGGGACAGCCCATTGTGGTGCTGCACTCATCATGCTACAGCACTGAGGTAGGACCCTTTCTGAATCAGAAATGATTACTACAAAGATTAAAATGGGCTTACACCTCACTGTAACCTTTCTGAATTCCACTCAGGGTACAAGCATGTTCTGTGCTTTACAACTGATAAAACAATCAGAAGAAGCATGCTGTATCCAAGTTACATAACAGATATGTTCACTCCCCTTCCTGTGCACCTCTGGATATTTTCTGTTATTAACGGGAAGGTACTTTTCTTGCTGTACAGTCACCAAATAGCTGCCCGGCTGAACAGCAAATGCTTGGCTACTGCTGGACTGTGGCACTGGTATTTACTGGCAGCTATATGCTGACTGGGGAAAATGTATGACAAATGAAAGGCAGTCTAAGATACGATGTTCAGGGAGCAGAAAGGCAGCTGTAGTTTATGTTTGTGACATGGTCATAGACTGTTTGGTCATTCTGTAATTATTTTTGTCATATTCATCAGAAATTCACACTGGATCATGAAGAGTTGATTTTGTAGTAATGAAAGCTTACATTCACAGCTTTTGTTATTTTCTTTTAAGTCTCTTATCTTAACAGCAGGTGCATAAATGCATGATGATATTGCCAAACCTGGATCTGCCCACTCCCCTGAAGACTAGTCACACTGTCCACAGAAAGTATTGACAGGAATATGAGTCCCTTTAAACAGCAGCCCTATGCTACTCTTTTATTTTGCATTTTTTATAGATATAGCAATAGATATAGTTACAGAAATGTATTACTAAGTCTAAAGAATACTAGAGGTACTGGTTTATTAAACAATATTAGACTATTGTAAATTTCTTACATTAATGAAAATGGCAGCACGTTTTGACTTTCCAGTTCAAAATTGAACAAAAATTACCTCTTTCACTTGCAGTTCTAGAAAAAAATGTACCTTGTTTTAGCTTTTCACACTCCACATAGCTTCTCCAATAAGTAAGCTGTCTCTAAAGTGTTCTGGCTCTAGACTTCACCAAGGCTTCCATTCTAGCTCTGTGTGCCAGACAATTCCACTAGGTACACTCAAGGCTTCCATTCTGCCATTTATAATTTCATCTGGGCTAACACACACCACACTTCCAGGGTCTTCTTGATGCTCCTCAATGTGAAGGACTGACTTCATGAGACTAGCCCTCCAAGCTATTTCCTTTCATACCACAATAACTGGAATTTACATACTCATTACTATTGAATAGAGAATGTTTATGAGACTACTCCCAAAGTTCTCATCCCAGCACACATCTAATGGCACATTCCTCACTGTCTAAATTCAACAAGTTACAACTACTTTACTATCATAAAAACAGGTTCTAGACTCATAACAATGGGTTTTAGGCCTTCAACAAACCACTGTCATTTCTGTTGGCTAAACTGAGCCTGTGGGTCGTTGTATATTGAAAAGGTTGTGGGAATGTAGCAATTGGCACTTTATTTTGCCAACAGTCAGTCTACTCAGCCACAGCAATACGGCATGACTGGTTACCAAATGTAAGTGCCTATCTAATAATTAGAACTCTCTTTCAAAGTATCTCTTTTCAGCAATGCTTAACTTCCTGCTAATGCAACACACAGTGTTCCACCCCTTGAAGATCTTGAGATAGCACTGCCACCAAATCTACCTCTAATTTGTTGGAATATAAGGAAAACTATTCCATGAAATCAGGAGTCACTAACATACGTTCAGAAAGTAGGGTCCTTTTTAGTTCATAAAATGCTCTGTCTGCCTCAATAGACCACTGCATCTTAACAGGAGCTTCCCTTTTGTGAGGTTTGAAAAAGGACAGGCAGTGGTTCCCAAATACGGCACAAACCTTCCATAATACCCAAACAGTCAAAGGAAAACTTTCACCTGTCTTTAAGTAGGGAGTACGGGACAGTTTTTCACAGCCTTTATTTTCAGCTTGAGATCTTACCATCCCTCTTCTTATAACAGATGCCAAATAATTGGCCTCTACCATGCCCAGTTTATTTGTCTTAGCATTCACAGTGAAGCCTGCCTGTTTCATAGACTCTAGCACAGCCTGCACTTTTGATAAGTGAAACTAACAGTCCTGTGAATGAATGCCTATGCTATCCAGGTATGTGGCAGCATATTGTGAGTTGGACTTCAAGATTTTATCCATCAACCTCTAAATGATGGTCAGTGTACCACCTCCACCACTTTTAAATTACATATACTAACTTCATACTCCATACCAGTGGATAAATGGGACAAACACAAAAAAGTACTTGGGCAGCTCACAAATGACAACACATTATGATAAAACTCACTACCACATACAAGTTTTAAAATGAAACTCCTTGCTGGAAAAACCCATCATTGACCCTCATAAATCATCATGTAGTAGTCTATTGAAGACTGAGACTAGAGAGAGGGTTTCTAGTCTTATCTTGGCAGTTAAAGGAATTTAAGCCATTTCTCTTTTTTGCTAGAAACCTCTGTGGACTTTCTAGGTGTTTAATGTGTCTGGACAAGTACTTACTGAACTGGGTATTATATTCTATAACTGCCCAGATCAACATTACATGTAGTGGGCTGATCACTTCTTTTGACTTGGATGAGATGCCTTCAGAAATCAACTGTGTTAGACAGAAAGATTTCCTGACTAATGAGGCTACATGGTGGTCAAAGGAAAAGGAATTAATCAATCATGGTGCGGATGTTGAAACTTGTTTAAAATAAAACTAACAGCTATGTATTTTTTTTTTTGCATTTCATTTTAGCTTATTTTCATGAAAAACATTGGCTTGTTATATTAGTTCTTGTTGTAGAGATCCCATGTTCATGTGGGAGGAGTAGACAATGCCACCTAACATGCCATCACTGCCAAACGTAGTTAGCAATAGGTTTGGGACCCAAGAAGTATAAAACACAGGGCCCCAGCACTGAGCCCTGAGATATGCCACTAACTCCTCCTTTGCATTAGTCTGCACAAATCCTATTTGATTCTATAAGATGTGTACCTTCCCATTCCTAAAGATCCCACCTACAGTTCTTTTACTTCCTTTATAATAGTCATACCTTCCATAACACTTTGTATATATTTTCATTTTCATGTTCTAATAAGTTCTTTTTTAGCAACCAATAGCCATAATTTTAGTTAGGCATATTACATCCAGGTTCAGAAGAATCATTTCCTTAGTTACTACTAGTTATTCCACCTCCACATTCTGTGCAGAAAATTTTTAAAATATGCCAACTAGTTAAATTCCCAAAACATATGCACACAATTACGTCTTTCATGTCATATCTCCAACATTATACCTGAGGAAAACTCCTTTGAAGTATACTTGGGGTATAACCTTCTGCACGTTTTTCATACTTTGGAGCCCTGTAAACTGAATTTTATCTTTTTCCCAATCCTTTTTAACCACCTCTGATTGATTCTTAAAGTCATCATTGCAATATTTAAAATGTCTTACTAATTAACCCCTTTTTAACAGCAGCTTATGTTCTAGAACAGTGGTTTCCAAACAGTTATGGGCTGAGACCCACTTTCTAAAACAGTAATATTTCACTACCCACTACTCGCATTGGCATGAGTGCATGTGAAGCATGCATGGTCCTCCTTCAAGGAGAAGATGCCACCACATAGTGTTTAAAGGGGCCATATAATCTATATTCATACTTTAATTATTAGCAGAGCCGGATCATGGTCAAATGGGGCCCTAGGCAGGGTAATAGATTGGGATCCCCCCCGAGCAGGCCCCCCTGCAGTAGCCCCCTCCCCAGCCATACCAGTGTTCCATTACTTGGCTATTTCTTCCCAGTTACCATGAACACTGTTCAAGCCTATCAGTGTGCATACTGTTTTCTTATTAACTTATACAATGATTACAGATATTGAAATAAAATGCACAAACACCAATAGCCATTTTTTTAACAAACAACACAGCCTCACAATGAAAACACTGCATGAGCAGTAAACTTCTCTGCCATTGAAACTCACATTCACTGTAATTGCATTAAAACCCACATTCAAATAAAATGCATCTGGCCATTGGAGAATTATGTTTACCTTTGGGCTATTTTCAAACCATAGGCTCCTTGCACACATTTTTAGGGCCACGCATACAGGTATGTGTTCTTTGATTCACCTTCCTGATTGTACTAAATTATATTCCTTGTATAATACAGCATCAATTCTTAGAGTGTGTTTTAAATTTGCAGTTTTGTACATTTTTCCAGTAAGCAATGAAACAAAACGTATGGCCCAATAATGACAAAACTGCCCATTTCAGGATATTTTAACAAAATGCCACTCAAACATCTCTCATTGCAACCCACCAGTATCAGTCAATAAGAACAATCTCTGCAGAAGAAAAACTCATCCAAATAATTCCACATTAAAGAGCTCTGTAACTAGTGAAGAGGTTGCTACTGGCAAACAACTCTATATTTCAGTGTTTCATCTACAAATTCAGTGCCTGCTGCCCTTGAAGAATTAATTGCCTATGTTACATTAAGGAAAAATTGGTAAGCTAGTAACATTGCGAAAGGGAATGACCGAGAAACCAACAAATTCATAGTTACTAGGCATCTTATACAAAGGAGGACACACTCAAGAATGCAGAACTTTTACCCCCTTAAAATGCACCAGATAATCAACAACTAGGGCATTACATACCATGCCTCTATACCTCTCAACCTCTTAACAGGAGAAATCTGGACAAAGCCTAAAATAATGTAGATACAATGGCCGAAAAAATAGGGATAGAGTTTAAATATTTTTCTTTTTAACTTAGAAATTTGCTAGAATAACAGGATTTGTGTTAGCATGCATTTTCTGAAGGATATGAAGTGTGAAACATATATATATATATATATATATATATATAATTATTTAGTGACTTCAGTCCTCTGTGATTTGCCACAAAATGACAAATTTTATGAGAAATAGACTAACATTATGACGCTAAATCTGGACACACACACACCCACACACACCCACACACACACACACACACACACACACACACACACACACACACACACAAACACACACTCTCCCCTACCTCCTCTCTGACCTCTCGGACACACAAGCACACACACCGGTTTTCTCTTTGTTCTACTCACATGCACACACTCCAACGTTCTCTCTGCTGTCTCACACACATACACATGCACTCACACCTACCTTCTCTCTGCTCTTACACAGCAACATACACGTACACACGCCTACTTTCTCACACAGCAGTACACACACACACAAACACACCTTCTCTCTCATACAGCAATACAGAAGTCGAAAGGTAAAAAGAGTGAACACTCTTTTATCGGACACTAAAAGTTGAGAGCACCGAATGCTGAACACATGGAACAGTGATTATTTTTCCCAGGGAAAAAAATCTCTGGGCCATTTTCGGGACTTTGCCATTTCCTCCACTGTGGTGCGATCTCAGAGTTGGCATATTTAAGTAGGGGAGATATAGGGGGGGGGGTGAAGCCTTCCACCAATTTATTTTGTGTTTGGATTTTTTTTTTTTTTGCTGTTCTGTTTGTTTGACATTTACTGTTTTCAGTGTTTAGTGTTTGATAAAAGAGCGTTCACTCTTTTCATTGTTTGATGTCGTGATATAGACCCAGCAATACACACACAATATCTCTCATCTGAACAGAATGGCTAGTTTAAATTACATGCACATATAGACATACACTCACGTTTTCTTCCATGCAAAAACAAACAAAACTGCTACTTTAAATTACACACACACACACACACACACACACACACACACACACACACACACACACACACACACAGATGCACTTACCTTTTCTATAAATGGAATGGCTCATTTAAATTCCATGCACAAGTGCAGAACATGTTTACATCTGCATTGGTGTGCATGCATACGATGCATGCATGGTCCTCCTTAAAGAAGACACCACTACCACAGTGATAATTTGTTGAAGCCTTCTGGCCAGATGCGACCAATCCAAAATCAACTTGCAACCTACACTTTGGGAACCTCTGTTCTAGACTAAACTAAATACTCTACCAAAGTTGGTGTTTCTCTTAACTTTCCCATGTTCCTTTATCTTTGCCTATCCAAACTTCTTCTTAGCCTTGACCCACTCTTTTACCTTTCTCTCCTAAGTTATGTGCCAATATCCTGGTTAGTTTCTAGTAAATTACAATCCCTCTTGACCATTTTCTAATTTTCTGTACTTCAACCTACAGATATCCCTACTGATGATATTTTCTTTCTCTGTTTCTGTGCTGGATTAATTCATAGAATATGTTCCATTACATTAAGAACATAATATTATGCATGACTTAACTATTCTCCTTAAGGGCTTGCATCCAAGATCTTAATCGCTCATTATCTCTTGAAATAGCATCTTGTTCCACCATCATTATTCCTCACTTTGATTTATAAACGTCTGCTTGCATTTATATCTATATATAAATCTTAATTGTGTTGATTTAAAGCATATACTTAAATCAGATAACCCAAACCACCTTGTTCTACAGGAAGCATCAACTTATCTCATTTAACTCTTACCCCTCCCCCAACAGCTTCCTACAACTCTTTAGTATGCGTCATC
Source organism: Protopterus annectens (assembly GCF_019279795.1). NCBI lineage: Eukaryota > Metazoa > Chordata > Ceratodontiformes > Protopteridae > Protopterus > Protopterus annectens. The sequence goes on along the minus strand of NC_056736.1, from coordinate 350,313,687 downwards.
TACAAATTCTCCTTTAGTTGATAAAATAAGACCTGCAAAAGGGACTAAAAACAGTTTCACTACTTGTATCTTACTATCCACACCCACAATAAAGGGCTTCCAACATCTCCTTAATTTTTAAATTACATTTTATTTAGTCTCTTCCCATATGCACTAGCTGCCATAATAGAATATTTTCTAATCCATATACCTAAATACTTCTTATTATGCTCTTGTTATTGTTATTGTTGTATCGACAAATGCAGACACAAAACCAGGAACCACCAAAATTCAAGGCCACAGGACCCGAATCTCCAAGGAATGTACTTTCAAACCAAATAGGTTAAAAACACCTTTATTGGTACGTAGTCCAAATCACACCAATGAACAACCAACAATAGACCAAGCGCTTTCACTCGGTTATTACCGGGCTTCTTCAGAGTTTAAATAGTTTGTAGTGTGGTTAGCCATGTTAAATACTAAATACAAAATCACATGACATACCCCCCCCCCACCCAATACAAACATCAGGTCAGTTATACTACATCCTGTTCTGAATCTGAACTGCTTATCTCCCATATTACTTTCTACTGTTCTGCATATCCGTTTATCAGTCACCCATTCCAGAACTCTCATTCAGTGTGACAGAAGTTTGATACCTCTGTGCTGCTCACAGTTGTGGATGTCCCCTTTGTTCTTGTAGACTGGCACAAGTATGCTTATTCTCCAGTCATCTGGGATATGCCTTTCTCTCCACACTGCTATGAGTACCCTGAGGAGTAATTTCTCCCCTATCTCACCCAGCATCTTTATCATATCTGCAGTGACCTCATCTGAGCCTGCTGCTTTCCCCTGACTTCATTTTCTTACTTCTTCTAGGGTGGGCATCTGGGACAGTACAGCGTCTGTGGGGTTTTCTTCATTCAGAAGCTGATGGAAGTACTCCCTCTATCTGCCTTTGATGTCCCGTAGATTAGTGAGCAGGTTGTTGTTGGTATCTCTAGATAAAGAAAATTGTGACTGACTATCTTCTTTATCTTTCTGTCTTTGTCTTGCAACCTGATATATTTTTTGTGCCACCTGCTGAGTCACTTTCCAGAAACTGGTAGAGTGCCTCCGATGCCCTATTCTTTGTTACTGCAACTCCTTCCTTACCTTCTTTGTTAGCCAACTAGTATTCCTTCCTAGCCTGGTCTATCTTTGAAGGATCTTTATCCTTTTATGGTAATAGAACCAGTACAACATTATTTCAATATTACCCCCCCCCCCACACACACACCTTTTTAAAACAGCATTAAACAAATCCTTCCATATCTTTAGCACATTCCACCCCCCTGACTTCCATGTCTGCACAAGAAAACTGTCTGTTCCTGAAGACCTCTCCGTTGCCTGACTACAGATCACTGCTTGTATTCTTTCTCTATTCCTTTGATATTAATTGTTGCACCTTACCTTCCTCTAACATTGGCATATATCTAAATCTTCCATGAATATTTCCATGTATGCCTTCCCATTATTCTACTTTATGCAATTTTTCATACAATTTCCAAAATATCTCTAATAACCTTATAGAAACTCTGATAATTTTTATTGTCATAGGCTGTCAAAGTTTGTCTACATCTCTGTACACTTTCTGTTGCCTAATCTGCTAAAAGTTTTTTCACCCTAAATTTATTATCAAAAATGTTGCTTAAAATGATGTGTGACCAAGAAGATGATGGAAGTAGCAGCATTGTGAAATGGCCCTACAGGATATTTTTTACAAGAGAAAAATAAGTAAAATTATGTAGAAGTAAACAAATAGGCCTAGAGAGTAATAAAATATTAAATTCTGACTAAAGCAGTGTTTTAGAGAAGAAGAAGAATTTAAAAGAAGTCCAGTGCCTGCGAGTTTGTCAAGAAAATGAGAAAAATTGACAAAATGACCTCAAGTAAACTGTCAGCAGAGAATCTGCTTTTAGAAAAGAAATGCAATATCTACTTATGACAATGTGAGAATTAACAATAACAATATAATTATTTGACAACAAAATGAACAATTTGCAACAAAACTATATAAAATAAAGTGTACTATTAAGCAATGTAATATGTCAGCATGACGTGCAAATAAAAAACATAGGACATGTGATAAAATGAACTGGAATAAGGAAAAATCAATCAGAATCTGTATTAAAACAAAATACATATGGCAAGTGGAGAGGATGGAGAACAGTGAGATGAAACAATTTCAGAATATTTGTTGTGCCCGGGAATTTAGAAGGAAACAATATGGGAAGGATTTTGACTACTCTGATTCCCCAGAACATGGCTGAAAGCCTGTCTTCCGGCATCATCTGCGTTCAACTCAAGCTATAAAACCCATTTCTACAAATAGAGAAAATTAAAGACCAAGATAAATAACTGTTAATCTTCAATCATACTTAGACAGAGAACTGATGTTGAGATTTGCATGGAACAGCACCCCATAAAATTGGTACAGTCACTGTGAAATTTGATAATGACTACTCATTGAAAATAATGAAAAAGACAAACTTGCTTAGCGCTTATTGAAAATATTCAGAAAAAAGTATAAAAGCTCAACTCATTTTCCAGTGAAAATAAAAATACAATTGACACTGGGTGCTAAAATATTTAATACCCTAGAAGAGGCAGCTAGTTATGTACAGCAAACAAACTAATACCAGAAAGTCAGTCAATAGAATGGATGCAATCATCATTCAAGAGAACATTTGACAAGAACAATTGGACTGTAGTGGGATTAAAGAAGGCAAAAAGCAAGCAATGACATTCCAGTTCGTAAAAATGAAAATGTGAAGTTAGAACGCAAACTATAGGTGAGCACTAAGCAGGCTGTCCAAACCCCCAGTGAAACACAGAATGTTAAAGAACTGGAAGTCATATACATCTTTGACATCTAGTAAATTAGTTGTTAAATGAAGTATTTTGAGAAACAACTGCTGAAACTTAAAATAACCATTTTGCAAATAAACTATTTTTATCACAGCATTGTCTTCAGATATTGCGGTAAGCCATTCTAAGATATTAATATATTGTGCAGAAATACAGTGACATTGGTTGGTAAGTTGACTGATAATAATTACGTTTAATATAATCTAATAATTTGATATTTAATAGATATTCATGTGAAAATGGACATATTAAAATTGATTTACACAGTCTCACAGCTTTCATGGACACTTCAGAGAGCATACTCATGGGTGCATACTTGACTGGTGAACATATGAAACAGAAATGCTTTTGCTATGTTTTTGATTTAATTATGACAGTTCTTGAAAGATGCATTCTGCTCATAAACCACTTAGGGCATTAACTGGAATTATGAAGAGAATGTCTTCTCTTGTAGGTTGCACTGTTTTAAAAACAAGAAACACAAAATCAGGAATGATAAACTCTATATATACTTTGAAACCCTGAGATTGTCTTGATTTACTATACTAAAAAGAAAGATTAGTTGTGTAAAATCTTACCATAACCACAGAGGTCCTTCTCTTCCATGTTGCAGTATTCTTATTGTGGGATCCTCCGCCTCTGGCGATACGAATGTCCGGCTCATACATAAACGCTTGGCCTGGCTGCTGTAAAGTGCGTGGGATGTCACACACTGGGACCATAAACTGTGGGCCATAAATGTGATGTCCGCATGCACAGACTTCAGAACTGAATGCCCATTTGGAGAATAGTCTAACGGCACCTGAAAAGATGCCATCCAGAAAGGGGAAAGGTCCTATAGGGGGTAGAAGGGAGGGAAGGAATACTGCAGCATGGAAGAGAAGGACATCTATGGTTATGGTAATATTTTACACAAGTAATCTATGTCCTATTCTCATGTTGCAGTATTCTCATATGTGGGAGAGTACCATAGCTCAGCCAGATATATGGGTGGAGGAAGAAGCTGCAATCTCCAAGAATCCATGGAGGATGGCTTTAGGAAATCCTGTCCTAGCTCTGGAGATGTTATCCAATTTATTGTGTTTAGGGAAAGTGTGGACAGAGGACCATGTAGCTGCCTTGTTATCCAATTTATTGTGTTTAGGGAAATTGTGGACAGAGGACCATGTAGCTGCCTTTAGGATGGTGGCTGTATAAGGCCTTTCAGGAAGGCCCCTGAGGAAGCCACAGCTCTGGTAGAGTGGGCTCTCACAGCTCTGATTGAACTTTCTGTTGTCCTTAGTCTTATCCAGATGGAACCTCAGTGGCCTGTGAACATCTAGGGAATGGAGCACTCTCTCACTGTCATTCTGTGGCAAAGGAAAGAAGGTGGGTAAATGGATAGCTTGGTTAAGTGACAGTTCATTGACACTTCGGGCATGAAGGAAGGGTTAGTGCGAAGAGAGACCCTGTGCTTATGAAAAATGAGGTAAGGTGGAGAAGCCATGAGTGCTTGTAGCTCTGAGACTCTTCTGGCTGAAGATAGGGCTACAAGCAGAACAGTTTTCTAGGGACACATATTTAATGTGGCGGAAGCTGCTGGCTCAAATGTAGTAGTAGTAAGTTTCTTCAGAATGACATTCAAGTCCCAAGGAGGAGGAATGGGTTTCCTTGGCAGTCAGATGTGCAAGACCCCCTTGAGGAAAAGCTTCACCTCTAATCTGGATAATAGGGGTGGAACAAGAGGTAAACAGGCTGAAAAAGCTGACAAATGGACTTTAACTGAAGAATATGAAAGTTCAGACTTTAGGAACTCACACACATAGGCCAAAACTAGAGAGAGGTATATCCACCCGAAAGGGGTCTAGTTGCCTTTGAAGACAACAGGTAGAGAACCTTTTCCATTTTGATAAATAAGATCTCCTAGTAGTAGGTTTTCTAGCCTCCTGTAGGACAGATAACATGTCCTCTGAGTAAAGGTGTCTGAAAGGGATCAGAAGTTTATCACCCACAAGGTAAGACTGGGGGTTTACAGGTGTGGACAGATGAGAGATCCCTTCTGTTGTGTGATGAAGTCCGCTGTGTGAGGCAACTTGTGGTGATTACCCTTGGCTAATGATAAAAGAAGGGGGAACCACTGCTGCCTTGACCAACAGGGGGTCACCAGCAAGACTTTTGGCTTGTCCCTCTGAATTTTCAGCAGGACCTTCTGTATTAGAGGGAAGGGGGAAAGCATACAGGAACATTCCCTTCCAGGAAATCGTGATGGTGTCCACTCTCTAGACTTGTGGTGAGTGGAACCTTGAGCAGAATAGCTGTAATTGTCTGCTATGAGGGGAGGCAAACAGATCTATCTGCGGTGTGCCCCACTGGTGGACTATGTCTAGGAAGACATCTCTGTGTAACATCCATTAGTGATTTTGAAGCGATAATCGTCTGAGGGCATCTGCCTGATCATTGTCCTGTGATGAGATGTACACTGTCTGTAGTGTTATATTTTGAGTGTCCAACTCCCATATTTATATGGCCAATCTGCAGAGTAAGTAAGACCTGGTCCCGCCCTTCTTGTTGATGTACAACAGCACTGTGGTGTTGTCTGTGAAGACTTGGTGGGGACCTGAATGTAGAAGAGGGGAAATGCCTTCAGGTTTAGGAGAAGAGCAGTCATTTCCCTGATACTGATTTTTTTTTTTTTTTTCGAAGGCAGGGCTTCCATTGAGCCTGTACCTTGACTTCATTCATAGTGGCTCCCCATCCCAGATCTGAGGCATCTGTGTACATGTGTTGAGCTTCATTGAGAGGGTGCAATGGTAGTCCTGGATTCAGGTGAGTTTACTGAATCCATCACTTTATTTCTTTTTTCAAGCAGGGGAGGAAGGGCACCTGAAAGTCTAGGTGGTGGTCGTATTGGGACCAGACATTCTTCAAGTACCATTGTTACTTCCTCATGTGTAGTCTGGCAAGGGACAGCATGGGGAGAATGGCTGCCATCAGACCTAGTAGGCGAAGAAATTCCCTGGCTTAAATATAGTTGATTAGGAGTAAATTTTGAAAAAAGCTGGGTTCCGTAACCCAAGGAAATTTGGTCTTGGGAGAGTATAAGGGAGGACTTGAGTAGGCTGACTTCCTAGGAGGGAAATTGTAAATTGGAGGAGTGTCTGTAGAGTACTTGCTTCCTCTGCCTGGTTGAGGAGGTCGTCCACGTATGGGAAGATCTGTATGCCTTTTGTTCTACAGAAGGCTACTACTGGGGCTAGACACTTTGTAAATACCCTTGGTGTTGTGGATAAACCAAAGGACAAGGCAGTAAACTGACAGTGTGAGGATGGTACACCAAAATGCAGGAATTTGTGGAAGTCTGGTTGGATAGAGATGTGAAAATATGCCTCCTTCAAGACCAAAGGGCCAAGAAGGCACTGTTTTTTAAAAGTGGAAGAAGGGTTTGTAGGGATAGCATGTGGAAGGAAGGTACATGTAGGAAGGGATTTAGAAGAGACAGATCCTGGATGGGTCTCCATGGCCATCCTTTTTTGGAACCAGGAAGTGCCTGGAATAGAAACCTTGACATTCCTGTCCTGGGGGGACCCTCTCTATTGTTCCTTGCAGGAATAAATCCTAAATGACCTGAGGTATGAGGTGGATTTGTTTTTTTTTTTTTTTTGGATGGAGGGGATGCCTTTTAGAGAAGCTTTTTCCTACCAAGTTATAAAATACCCTTTTTTCACAATTGAAGGAACTCAGTTGTCTGAGATGATTTGTTGCTACTGGGGGAAACAGTGAGAGAGGCAAGCAGAAAGGAGGAGATGATGAAGGGTGTTTAGCCAGTCATGCATTGTGAGAGGAGATAGTCCTAGAGGATGAAGGCTTCCTGGCACCTTTCCTTGGCTTGGAGGAAGAGGGTGCAGATGCTTTTCTGACAAAAATAATAATTATAGAGAAAATATCATCAGTCAAAAGTAGCAAAAAGCATAGAAGTTTAGTTATCATATAAGGAGAAGGAGAAGGTTAGGTTATAGAGCAGGTACATAGCCAGGAAGAGTTGTTATAGAGCAGGTACATAGCCCTGAAGAGTTGTTATAGAGCAGGTACATAGCCAGGAAGAGTTGAGATAATTTTTCAGTATTTGTTTGAAGGTGGTGGTGCTGCCTTTGTTTCTTATAGAAGGTGAAAGTGAGTTCCGTACAATGGTGGAGGAATAAAGGAGTTGACCAGCAGCTAAGGTGGGTTTTTCAACTTTTAGAAGTAGATGATTTTTGGATCTTAGTTGCCTGCTGGGTTGGTATTGGGTGAGTAGTGTCCAGAGAGCAGGGCAGTCTGTGGGTCTGTAGATTATTTTGAGCGCTGTAGTTAGCTGGGGGAATGTGAGATGGTGGGGGAGTTCCAGCCAACCAATTTGTTTCAGTGAGTTACAGTGGTAGGATGAGAATTTGGCCTTGGTGTCAAATTTGGTTATTTTGTTGTAGCACATTTCAAGTTTGGATTTTGCATAATTTTGGATATTAGTGAGGAGAGGGGCATCATAAAGGGGAGAGGATAATAAAAAGGTGGTTGCAAGGGTAGTGGGGAGGCTAAGAAAGTGTTTGTGCCTGTAGAGCATGGCAGCTAATGTTATAGGACTGCAGCCACCTCCACCTGTAGAAAGTAAAAAGAAAAAAAAAGATTGCGAGTCCCAGAACTCCACGCATGCGTGCTTGGAGTTCCTGGTACTCACAACTCCAGACTGCTGTGTTAGGCAGTCCAGATAGGGAAGAAAGGGATCTCTGCCCTGCCAGCCCAGAAGTCTGTGCAGTGATGACTGCCTCACAGCGAAACCAGTACAGCTTGCACGGGCTGCTATGGAGGATGGACAGTTGATTGGGCTGCTGCAGAGGATGAGGAGTTTGATCTGCTGGCTGCTGCTATAGAGGTAGGGTGTTTCAGGACTGATCTGGCTGCTATGGAGGAAGAACAGTGTGTGTGTGTGTGTGTGTGTGTGTGTGTGTGTGTGTGTGTGTGTGTGTGTGTGTGTGTGTGTGTGTGTGTGTGTGTGTGTGTGTGTGTAATGCCTCAGTTTCTACATACTGGTGGCTAGAGAGAACACATGGTGGTGGATAGAGAATACCCAGGCTTGAACCCTGTACCTTGGGTGCAGGTAGTAAAGGCCTGAATTCCCTACCCACCACCATTTGTAAAAATGTTGCAGGTTTTTGCATCATATTTGTTCTGTTCCTCATAAAATCTGTGATTTCTGTATGTTTGTTGTTCCTGGCAAAGTCAGTAGTGCAGTGGTGCGCTGGTAGTATTGTTGCCTGACAGCTACAAGTTCTCTGGTTTGATTCTTGGTTTGGGTGCTTTCTGTGTGGAGTCTGCATGTCTTCCCATCTTACAAAGACATGTGCCTGGAGAGTTTCCCCCTGCTCTGCTGAAAATTGACTTTTGTTCCAAGTCAGACTTTCCTGGTTAACAAATGATAAATAAACATAATAGGCATTTGAATTTCAGACTTCATATTCTTCAGAAAGTATATGACCTTTTATTCTAGCAATTCTCTAAGTTTATAACATGGATATTTGAAATTTGTCCTTATTTTTGGGACTGTATTCCCCCATTATTGGCTTTGTCCAGGTTTTTTGTGCTAAGGTTAAGAGCTATAGTGAGAACTGAATTCACTGAATATGTTTGGGGACTGTATTCCCCCATTATTGGCTTTGTTTAGGTGTTTTGTGCTAAGAGGTTGACAGCTATGGTGAGAACTGAATTCACTAAATGGTAGTCATTTAAGTTTCAGTCTTCCTCTCTTTCACAAAACAGCTGATTTGGCATAGTGGTATGTTGCTCTGACTGTTTTGCACAGGACTCCCCTGGGTTCAAGACTTGGCAGTGAAATGTATGGTGGTAACACAACATTTTATTGTAGCAACTTTCCAACATTATACAAGCAATGTTTAAAATGTGTCCCTGGTTTTTGGGCGTTTGCCCCCCCCCCCAATACATTTTGGCTTTTTCCAGATTTCTTGTACTGCAAAGTTCAGAGATACCCCCCCCCCCCCAATACATTTTGGCTTTTTCCAGATTTCTTGTGCTGCAAAGTTCAGAGATGCAGTGGAGTGTCGAGTAGATTTTTCAAGGAGCTGAGAGCTGCAGGGAAACAAAAGTTTAGTACTGCTTGTGGTGAGTCTACTTGCATTGTTAACAGCACAACAGGTAGTGTACTTGCTTTTGATGCAGAAGGCTATGGGTTCTACTCCCACAGTAGGTAGATGCATTGCTGATACCGTATTGTGTTGTAAATGGGGTGGATGCTGCAGTCCTTTTTGACAAAGATACCTAATAAATATGAACCTGTTATCAGTTTGCCATCCATTACCTACTGCAATCTTACTAGCTTATCTTGTTTTTAATGCAACATGGGCAATTTATTCCTCAAGGGCAACAACCACTTTATTTGTAGATGAAACAATGACATATAAAGCTATTTGCTAGCAGCAACCTCTTCATTAGCTACAGATTTCTTTAATATGGAATTATTTAGATGACTTTTACTTCTTCAGAGATTGTGCATATTTACCAATACTGGTGGACTGTAGAAGTTTAAGTAGACTTTTATGATGGAAATGTAAGTTTGAATATACTTTTATGATGGAAATGTTCTGAATTGGGCAGTTTTGTCATCATTGGTGCATGCATTTTGTTTCATTGTTTACTGGAAAAATGTTCAAAACAATAAATTTAAAATGCTCTCTAACAATTGTACTGTATTGTACAAGGAACATAATTTAATACAATCAGGAAGGTGTATCCAATAGCATGTGTATGTTTCGTTTTCAAGGGGCCTATGATTTGAAAACAGCCCAAAGTTAATCTTTATCTGCCACTGGCAAAATGTATTTTCTTTGAATGCGGGTTTCAATGCTGTTTCAATGAATGTGAGTTTCAAGGGCAGAGAAGTTTTAATGCTAAGTCTATTTTCATTGTGAGACTGCATTGCTTTGTTTAGCAGATATCTATTAGGGTCTGTAAAATGCAAAATAAAACTTTCAAATGAAATCCAAGTCATTGCAGAAGTAAAGCAGTATGCACATTACAGTGTCTATGGTAAATGGGGTGAAATAACCAAGGAATGGGACATTGGAATGGCTGCAGGGGGGAGGCTCCATTCGACCATGATTTTGTGAGGAGGGATGGGCAGCAAACTCAGACAGCCCTGGCTGAACTATACCTCTCAACTGTCCAGATTTATGCTTCTTATTTTTGGTTTGTTCCTCATAAAATTTGTGGTTTTCTGGCAAATCATTTAGGAATGAAGTCACTAAATAATGACAGACATTGAGTTTCAGACGTTATAACCTTCAGAAAAATGCATGCTAAAGCAAGACCTGTTATTCTATCAACTGTCTTAAGTTATACAAGAGCAATTTTAGTACTGTTTGTATGTTCCCCCGATATATTTATTTGGCCTTGTCCAGATTTCCTACATTAAGAGGTTGAGAGGTATGTGCAAATAAATCGGTTTATAGAATTAAGAATATCCAAACCTCTCAACTGTCCCCAATTTTGGCTCAAAATATTGCTCTCCCCCTAATAACCCCTCTGCAAAATGGCAATTTTGGAAGAAAATGTGGAGGGTCTACAATTATAAATAACTATAATGATCAGCTTTATAGATTATCTTTATTTCAGAAATGCATGTAGATGCTCTTATTTTGTCAGCTGCTCAAGTTAACAGTACTAATATTAAAAAGGTGTTCCTTCTTTGAAGAGGTTCCCAGCTGTATTGTGTGGCAATTTTATATTTTGCATCACATTTTTGGTCTGGTTTTCATAAAATTGTGGTTTTCTGCCGAATTAGTGCAAATCATTAAAGACTGAAGTTAAAAAATAATGGCAGACATTTGAGTTTCAGACTTCATACACTTCAGAAAATTCATACTAATGCAACACCTACTACTATTCTATTATCTTTCTAAATTTATAAGAGCAATATTTAAAAACTGTCCTTATTTTTGGGCCTGTGTCCCACTTCTATGTATGGCTTTGTCCAGATTTTTTGTTCTGAGGTTGAGCGGTATGAGTGTCAGAGCCATCACCATCAGCCAGAGACATTTCAAATTGTGACATACTTATTGCACCCCACTCCCCCATGTAGTGACTCTGGATGTGTCCAAGCAAGGCAAGGAACAGTTATGCAGTGTAAGTGTGCAGAGTATTCCCCCATCCAAGGTAGACACAAGTACGACAATGGCTTTTCATCTGTCCTTGATTTTGCAGAATGTTCTGGTTTTCTGTCATATTGTTATAATGTTGATTTATGCTTCTTATTATTCAGAAAATGCATGCTGTTGCAGTGCCCTGTTGCTTTGTATTTATGTAGCAATGCTTTAATGACCATCGGGTAAGCTTGTCTGAGATTGTAAGATGCAAGTAACCTTTAATAAGCATACTGTTAAGTAATTACCAACACTGAAAGCCTTTTTGTGGTTGCCAGGCAGAGAATATTTACATAATTAGATAACGTATGAGCCTTAGGTATTGAAATGTATATGACAGTATTTGTAATAAAGGACAGGATTACAGTATTTTCAGAAGCTCATTGCATTTGTTGGAGATTTGCAGTCATCTTTGCAGGCTTTACCCGTAAACTAAACAAAATGCCACGTGAGGGCCATAGTCTGTGCAGTAATCCTTTAAGCAATTTATCTTGAGCTTGTTTCTTGTTTGATGTTCATTTTTTACTTTGATCATGTTTTCCCCATGAAACAAGTAGATAGTTGTTGTCAGGCAGCAGGTCTTTTTTGGATAAGAAACATTTTTACAAGTTGGGGTATCACAGAGATTTCTACTTTCAGCATGTTACTTGGTACTTTTATAAAGCTGAATATAAGTTATAATTAGAACTGCAGTGTAAGGAGAAGCTTATTTTGTATACTTGATTTTAACTAGTATTCCAGTAATGTATTTAAAAAGTAATTTATTTTTTCATGCCTCACAACCTTTTTGTTTCCATCTAGATATTAAGTAAGCTGTCATGTAGCCAATGCATTGAAATATTTTTTTCTTCAACACTTCATTTTGTCTTGATTGGACTCTCGTAATGACGGTTTGGCACCCAGGGCAGCGTATTTAATTAAAGTTCCAGTTGTTGTGTTTTTGAGCATAGCTCCACCCCTTTCTAGTTGGCCACACCCCTTCCCATTGGCCCCACCCATTCAGCTGTCTCCTGCAGCCCCCCCCCCTTAATTTGAAGTCACCAGTCACCACTGCTGTAGAGCATGCTAAGCTTTTGGTGTGTTTTTAAGATGTTATTGTTTATGTGTAGGTCAAAGTAAAGGTTTTCATCTATAATAATCCCTAGTAGTTTAATGTGTGGGACAACATCTAAAGTGGTGTTGTCTTGGGCTTGTATAGTGAATCTGAATCTTTTTTTCTGGTTGATGTTTACACTAGAAGTCATTTCCCATCCTAAGATGAAACTAGTAATTTTTTTTTTTGTGCTAAACAGCTGCAAGGTTCTTCCTAGACAGAGCTTTTTCTTTTTTTTTTTTGCTCAGTTTTCCCTATTGTTTTAATTACTAAACACTAACAAAATTTTACCACACTTCTATTAATTGTTTAACAATTTTTCAGCTTTTACACTGAAGAGAGCTACATGCCATGACTAATTCTTAAGATCTTATCATTCTTCTTCTTCTTTCGGCTTTTTCCCGGTTAGGGGTCACCACAGCGGATCACCTGTCCGCTCATGATTGGCAGTGGAGTTTTACAGTGTCGAGTTGCCAGCCTAGTGCCCAAGCTTCCACAGAAGGCACACACACGCACTCACACCTAGGGCCAATTTAGAGTGTCCAATCCACCTGCAGCATGTCTTTGGGATGTGGGAGGAAACCGGAGCAGCCGGAGGAAACCCACGCGATCACAGGGAGGACATTCAGACTCTGCACAGAAGGCACCCCAGCCGAGGATCGAACTGGAGAACCTCTTGCTGTGAGGCGACAATGCTAACCATTGCACCACCGTGGCTGCCCTTCTTAAGATCTTATCATTAACATGTGAATATCAATTCTAATATGCATAACTGGAGGGAGATACAACACTGTATAGCTCAGGATCTGTAATGTGTGCATGTTATCCATCTCCTTTTTCCTGTGTACAGTATAATGACTGGACAGCAGAAATAAGGAGTGGCTATAGTAAGCAATACAGGGTGCTGACAACAACAGAAGAAAGAATCATTGGAATCCCTAGCCACAGTAATTCATTGTAGCTTGCTGACATTTACAACAAATGACCGTGTAATGGCCATCTCAGTCACATTCACAATTAGTCCTTACAGACAATTTATCTAATATTATACATTTATATTAGTTATTAGCAGTAAGATAAAGGCAGTGACTCCACAGCTGTAGTGGGTATGTTCATGTGACTGGTTAGTGGAGATTAGAACTGCCAGTACTAAAGCTTTTTGGCTTTTTGCTAGAAATAACAAAGCACATGTCCAGTACACACAAGCACACACCCAGGAGAAGGAAATGCATGAAGGGGTCGGTCTTGTAAAGTATTCCTGCTCACTGGCCCTGAAGACAAAGACAGAATGACTTCAAACAGCAATAATTGTGGGAACCCTTCAGGTCTGTCCAGCTACAGAGAAAAAATAGCAATTATAATATATTTCAGCTTGTGTTAACAAATACAAAGCCAGTATTGCACTGCCCCCCCCCACACACACACACATGAAAAATAAATGCAGGCAGTAATCTGCCTAATGGTACATTTCTGCTCACACCCTAAAACCGCTCAAAGGCACAATGATTGGACACTGTGTAATGCTGCAGAGAAAATGTAACAGTTACAATGCATCTGATCTTGTTGCAAATTAAAACAAACTCAGTGCTCCCTCCCCAAAAACAAATTGAACTGTTTAGGCAGAATGGGTATATTTACCCTGACAGACTGACTGATTGACTGACTGACTGACTGCTTGGCAGACTGAATAATTGCCAGCACTGCTACATTTCCTCTTGTGCCAAGCAATAACAAAGGCATAGTTCACTGATCACTCACAGCAACTGAAGATTTGCAATTGTTTGTATGGCTATGCTGATTGTTACAAGTAACTCAAAGACTAACTGCCAAACTACAGTGGGTATGATATAGATCAATGACTGACTGTCTAGTGGAAGGAGGTAAGAAACTTGGTAAAGGAGGACATTTTCCACTTGAGTCCACAAGTGAAAGCTTCCTACTTTAATTTCATGTAAACAGATTCATTTCTACTATTCTCCACATCTAACTCTGTTCCTTCAACTACTCATTCGCATCCCATCTTTTAAGTAACAATAAATCTAGATGTCAAACAGGTTTCCTTCAAATGTAAAATAACCATGCAATAGCCCAAATAAGCAGTAAAACTGACAGCTATATTATGTACCTGAAAAAGAATCCATGAATTAATCAGAAAAAAAAGAAATACTCATTAGCCACAACTGATCAGGGCTCTGTACATAACACCCCTGACATCTGGAATCCTGAGACACCACATATCAGAAAGTAAGAAGTATTTTGCAGATCTTACACTTCCTTCTTATGTCATGCTAGCAGCGGATGCCTTGATGGAGTCTCATCTAGTTCTGGAGACTGCACTACATAAAAAATCTTTTCTACTGCAATAGAGTATCATTTACCTCTAAAGACTCAAAATACATCTCTCAAGACAGTAGGGTTTTCATGATTAGTTCCACAGAATCTCACAAACAACGTGATTCCTTCTGTAGTTCTCATTTTTGCTACACAAGATTTTGCCATCGTAAATTTGTTTTAAATAATGCAACAACATCTCTTGTAGCTGAAGTCATGAGAGTAGGTCTACCCCATCCCTTCCACATAGATGTAACGGCTTCTAAAAGCAACCCCCTACTTTCCTTGGCACTCCACCAGGTCTACAACAGGGAAAATAATCTGACTCCCTCAACAAGAATTCAGCCTCCTTCTTCTATCAACAGCCTCTACCAAAAAAATCTACCACTATTCAAGCACTAGAAAACAAAATATGCCAATTTATTATATACTTCCTAAGAAATGAAAACCACAGACTAGCACTAAAAACGTCAGTCTGATTCCCATTTAACCAAACATACTCTTCCTCCTTTAAAATCAAAACTAACACGACAAACCCCAACATACAACCTAAGAAAAGTATACTATTCGGGCCTAAAACAGAAGTTCCACAATCCAAGCTACACATCTCTGACAATATATTCACAAACCTCTCGCCCATTTTGGTCTGTTACTCATAAAATTTGTGAATTGTCTGGATTTTTTATTTTTTTTGCAAATCAGTGAGGACTGGATTCATTAAATAATGATAGGCATTTGAGAGTCAGACTTCATATCCTTCATAAGATGTATGGTAGCACAAGACATTTTAGTGTAGCAACTTTCTAAATTTTTAAGAGCAATATTTAAAATGTGTCCCTATGTTGGGTATTTGTCCCCCCCCCCATTAGTTTTGTCTTTGTCAAGACTTTTTGGGCTAAGAGGTTGAGAGCTATGGGCCCAAGCTGTGAGAGCCCCTACCACCTGAAATAAAAGACTCATCTTCTTATTGCAAATTCCATTGTCTACTAAAATTCCATTCAGGTTCAAAAAGCAGAATATACTGGTTACCCCGCTGGTCACAGCGTTTAAGTCTACTTTAATTATTTTTCACTTAAACTCAGCCACTAAGATCCTTTGCTCCTTTTTACATATCTAATTTACTCTACTCTAATTTCTCAAATGTTTTGAAATGTTTGTGCATATTAAAATTAATACATCGGATTTACCTTGTATCCTAAGCACTGTTTTACTGTCACTTGTGTGTTATTGAACTCCTGTCTATTTTATATGTCTGGTAATTTTTTGGCCCTGGGCTGAGACTGAAATTGGTCAAAACTGGTAAACACATTCAAGCAAATAAACCATTTTACAAAATTTAGCCTCTTAAAATCACCTAATATTATACAAAGTTGCCAAAATTGTTTTTTTGCTTAACTGAGGCATTAAGCCTCTTCATATTCTAAGTAAGTAGAGACATATATCTTCAGCATTCATTAATGCAGCAGTCTAATCGCTGGTGAAAATCACATACAGAATTTTCACTATTTGAAAACAAACACTAACAGTGAAATAAAACTATTCTGTTAAGTAATGACAGATCAAATGTGCCTTGAGATCTGGGCAGTTTTCAATACATGGCCTCTCTCCAACCAGCAAACAAACATACACACACACACACACACACACACACACACACACACACACACACACACACACTTACACTTTTTTTGGATATCTCATAAATGTTCACATTTTTGATTCACTTTACTGATTTAAGACAATTTAGACTGCTGTCATTATAATCCATCAATGTATCTATCCTAAAATTACAGCTACTTTATTGTGAAGAGCTGAAATGTTCAACTGTAATTAAAAAATGGCCACAACAAAAAAGTATTCTAACTTACTTTACACAAAAGCATACTAGTCCTACAATGCCAGATTTAATGACTGCGTAACTTGATCATGGCATCCACAATCTGCCATTCTCATTCACAGACAGCTCACATACCCAACAATTATAACCCTGTTGCTGCCTCTGTACACATTTCATGTTTAATCATGATAAAAATAAATATGTAAATACATAATACTGTAGTTGATCCAAAGAAATCACACGGCAGCCCAAGCATTCTGTCATATTTCTGACAAATGCACACTAGTCTTGCAAAGCAAGACTATTGAAACTCAGCAAACAAGACGGCAAGTTACTTTTATCCAGTAACAGCCCTGACCCAGACCCCTTATTACATCTCATCTGACTGTGATGAAAATAATACCTTTCAAACTCTTGGTGCAAAAATCAGAGAAAAAGCTTAAAATAATATGGTATAAAGGCATAGAATCACTGACAGATTTCTTTCCTCTACTTAGAAAGTTGCTAGACATGTTTGCATTTTCTAAAGGATCTGAAGTCTGAAACTCAAGTGTCATTATTTAGTGACTGAAATACTCAGTAGTTTGCCAGAAAACACAAACTTTATAAAGACTGGAAAAGAATATAATGCAAAATGACATGCTTTCTATGAAATAAATACCGCATAAATGGCTGGCCCTCAATGTCCTATTTGTACACGGACGTAATTATTCTTTCAGGAAAACTTGGTTAGGCTTAGAAACACCCCCAGGTCATTAGTCTAATGATAATGTATGAATTTATAAAATCAAGGATAGCTGACAGCTAAACAATTCTGGTTTTGTTTAACATCACAGTACCCGAAAGTATTCAAACTTATTTCACATAAATGCATATTAGTCCTGTAAAGCCAAATGGTTACTTGAGCAAACAACCAGAGGGTAAGTTACTTTCATCAACAAACATGCTTCACCACTATTCAGCAGTTACAGCCACTTTATGTACATCTTATCTGACTATGATAAAAAGGGTCTATATTACCAGAGTGAAACTCCTTTTGAGTGAATACCAAAACTCCAACATGAATTGCGTGAAATGCGAGAATACCAAATGCACTAAACCACGAAATTTTAAATCTCGAACTGTCATAGACGGCCAACCCCACCACCCGCAAAATACTACCTACCCAAACAAAATAAATAAACCACATACATACACTAACCAAACCCTATTTCTAACCCTAAAGTAAAGCACCAAAACCCTACTTCTAACCCTACACTAAACCCCACATACACAACTATCTATGCACTATCCTTAATCCCTCCCTAACCCTAAGGTCCATAACTACCACACACTTGCCCTATGAAAATATAAACAAACAAAAATAATCCACATACATACATTTGCCAAAACCCTACTCCTAAACCTACACTAAATCTTGCATACATTAACTATATATGCTACCTTTACCCGCACCCTAATCCTAAGGTCCATAACTATTGCACACTTACCTTATGGAGCTATAAAACAGACGGGCCAACCATGGTAATTCGACATTTCCAAATTTGCGGTTTTGGACATTCGCTGTAATGCCGGTTCGTGCAATACATGTTAATGTTTACGGATTTGCTTAAACGGACTTTCACTCTCATAATACAGAACCAATAAAAATACCTATTAACAGTTAAGTGAAAGAATCAGGAACAAAACCAAATAATAATGAGAGACAAGGGCCCAAAATTAGGGACAGATTCTAAATATTGCGTTTACATACTTAGAAAGTTGCCAGAATAACAGTTTTTTGCGCTAGTATGCTTTTCCTGAAGGATATGAACTTTTGCCTTTTCTTCCACATCTAATTAATGCAACCACTCTAAGGCAGTTACTTTCTTTCGGACACTGAAGACTGTCTGGGGGGGGGGTCATAAAAGTGCACCTTCTGTCATACTGTTACATATTCTTTCATGACTGAGCTATAACTAAAATGTTTGGGACTATGGCAGATGTTAGGAGGGCATCCCTATGATTAGCATCTGGATATCAAGCCAGATGCTTTATTATTTATTATAAACTTCCTTCTTAGTGTACCTGGTTCCTGACCTAATATAGTAGGGATATCATGAGACAGGACAGCATTTCCTAATGGTGTGCAACTTGGGCTAGACCTTTGTAGATGTCTGGGACACAGCATCCAGCTGTGATGCAACAAAAATTGCTGCCAAGTCCTGGCTAGACCATAAGACCTCTATCTCACTATCAGTCTCCAGAATGGACAGTCAATCAGTGAAGCAGAGGAGCCAAACACTATATTTGGGGGAGACATGACTGTCGCTCAGTGGAGTCAGTGCCTCGGTCCCTCACAGAACTGAAACAGTAACTAACATTATCTCACTCTCTTTCTGCAGAGCCTTCAGAGCTAACTTCTTATGTTTGGGTCTCTGCCTACATTGTCTTTTAGAATTAACTGCTTAGGATTAGCTTTCCCTTTATAATGTTGACAGACACATCATCGAAACAACTTCTACAAACTCCGAACTGCGACTTCTCAAAACCACAAATACCGATATTCCGACTAGCAAAATCTTGCCCCCTTTTTGACCCATGGTAGCATTTGTTTCAGGTGTAGAGCAGTTGAAATGTTGACATTCGCTGTTTTGTTTGGCTTTCTGACATCTCGGCGGTATAGAATTCATGGAAACGGTTAGACTATGCACATTCGAGGATGTGCATTCGACATTATGAAGGTAAACCCAGGATTATCCATTTCTTATTATGTTTTGTTTTATGCATACCACAAC
Source organism: Protopterus annectens (assembly GCF_019279795.1). Classification (NCBI taxonomy): domain Eukaryota; kingdom Metazoa; phylum Chordata; order Ceratodontiformes; family Protopteridae; genus Protopterus; species Protopterus annectens. Next base: position 350,294,595 of record NC_056736.1, on the reverse strand, counting down.
AACTGGAAGAAGGGCCTCAATGTGTGTGTGTGTGTGGGGGGGGGGGGGGGGCAGATACTCTATGGCCTAAAGCAAGATGCTTTTTATATGTGTGAAGAGCCTGGGGTGGGTAGACTACATAGAGTGAAGATATCTTGTTATAGAAATCACAGTCACAAGAGGGTAACTGATGTCACTCACCTTCAAGGAAAGGCAATGAAAATGATAGACTTCAGGCAGACTATTTCCTAAAGGCACACTCACAGGTAATCTTTTCTTATAACAACATGAGCCTCAGAAAGCTCTCCAAAAATCACAACAAAAAAGACTAAAATCAATGCAATACAGCACTTCTTTTTTTTTGGCTTTTCCCAGTTAGGGGTCACCACAGCAGATCACTTGTCCTCTCATGATTGGCAGTAAAGTTTTACAGTGTCGAGTTGCCAGCCCGGCACCCAACCTTCCACGGAAGGCACACACATGCACCCACTCATACTTAGGTCCAATTTAGAGTGTCTAAACCACCTACAGCATTGTCTTTGGAATGTGGGAGGAAACCAGAGCACCCTGAGGAAACCCACGTGACCACAGGGAGGACATGCAGACTCCGCACAGAAGGCACCCCAGCCGGTGATCGAACCAGAGAACCTCTTGCTGTGAGGTGACAATGCTAACTGCTGCACCACCATGGCTGTCCCCAATGCAACACAGCACAATGTACAAAAATAAGTAACATTAGTGAATGAAGGAAAAAAAATCTAGTTTGGGCACTTACTGCAGTGTATAATCCCAACTGTCCAGATTTTCACAGAATGTCCAATTTTTGTCTCATCATAAAATTTCTGGTTTTCTGGCAAATCATTGAAGAATAAAGTCAATAAATGATGACAAGTACTTGAGTTTCAGACTTGATATCCACCAGTAAAATGCACACCAATTCATAAAGTACAGTTTTGTACCTACCATAAATGTACTACTGCAGTCATTACACTTGGGTTATCCTGCCGTCAGGCAGTTCCCCAGTCGGCCTGAGTTCCGAAGTCTTGGTCCGGCATCAGTTGCTGTCACCTCCTCCCTGACGTCAGTGTGAGAGGGGTATATAAGATGCAGCCGACGCCATTTTCTTCAGTTTTTCTTGCCCCAGATGTCAGGTGCCCCCAAATAGGTAGGCAATACAAATTGCTAATGCAACATAAATAAGAAAAGCAAAGTACAACTTTTAGTTACCAGCAAATACCCCCTATAGGTAGTAAAGGGTAGAAGACCTAGGTACATACCAGCAGTAAAGAGGGGATGGAGGGAGGGTAACCTGGACTGCAGCAGTGTGAACACTCGAACATCTACATTTATGGTAGGTACAAAACTGTACTATGTTCATCGTGTTACACTGCTGCAGTCATTACACTTGGGTAGAATCCCAAAGCTGAGGAAGGGTGGCTGGTTCTATAATGCGTTAGGGGTGGCTATAAGGCCCTGCAGCACTGCAGAGGCGAAGCCAGCTCTGGATTTGGAGTATAGCGGCAGATGGTAATGCTTGGTGAAGGTATGCACAGAGCTCCATGTTGCTGCTTCCAAAATATCCTTGTTAGGGCCTCCTCTGAGGTAGGCCATAGAAGTGGCTGTTGCCCTGGTGGAGTGAGATCTAATGCTGGTAGGCACAGGTTTTCCATGGTGCGTATAGCAGAAACGTATGCAATGTCCTATCCATTAAGAAATAGTCTGTTTTGAAATGGCTTTTCCCTGTGCTCCTGCAGCATATGCTACCAATAATTGCTCAGATTTTCTGAAAGCTTTGGTTTTGTCCAAGTAGAAGTGTAACTGCCTGTGAATGTCCAATGAATGCAGTAGTCTCTCCCCTTTATTCTGTGGTTTTGGATAAAAAGTTGGCAAGTGAATAGTTTGGTTTAGAGACACACTTGAAACCACCTTAGGCATAAAAGTAGGGTTAGTTCTTAAGGACACCCTGTCCTGGTGGAAAATGAGGAAAGGTTCCACTGCCATTAGTGCCTGTAATTCTGAAACTCTTTGTGCTGATGTTAGTGCCAGGAGCAGAAAAGTTTTCCAAGAGATGTATTTTAATTCTGCTGTGCTAGCTGGCTCAAAAGGAGGTAAAGTTATTTTTTCCAAAATAAAGTTGAGGTCCCAAGTTGGAGCAGGTGCTCTACGTGGCGGTCTTATGTTTTTTGCCCCTCTGAGGTACTGTTTTAGCAAAGGATTAGAGAAAATTGGTGGATCTGTGTTGTAATGAGCAGAGATGGCAGAGGCGTGGATCTTGATGGATGAAAAGGAGAGGCCTTTGTCCAGCATCTCAGTCAAATATTGTAGTATCTGAGGAATGTTTGGTACAAGAGGGTCAAGGCTGTGAGCCTGGTTCCAGGAACAGAATCTCTTCCATTTATCCGAATAGGCTTTCCTGGTACTAGGCCTTCTGGCCTCCAGGATGACATCCATAACAGCTTTGGAGAGAGGCATTGCTTGCTTTGTTAAGGTATCTTCTATGCAGCGAGGTTTAAGGTCCTTAGCTGGCTGTGGAGAATCTGATTGTTGTTCTGAGAGAGTAGATGTGTTGTTTGAGGCAAAATCCAGGGTGGTCCTTGTGCTAAGTTTTTTAAGATTGGGTACCAGTGCTGGTGTGGCCAGTCTGGTGCAATCAGGATCATTTTTGGCTCCTCTTGCCTGGCTTTTATGAGTACCTTTGGAAGAAGAGGCAGTGGTGGGAATGCGTATACTGTTAGGTTTTTCCAGCTAAATGAGAGGGCATCCACTTTCCATGCTTGTGGATGGTAACTCCTTGTGCAGAATTTCTGTAGCTGGCAATTCCTTGGTGATGCAAATAGATCTATGTCTGGGCTCCACCATTTCTGTGTTATCATTCTGAATATTTGTGGATTCAATTCCCATTCGTGGGGATCCATGATATTTCTGCTCAAGTCGTCTGCCAGTGTGTTTTTCTCTCCTGGCAGGAATTGTGCTTGTAGATGAACTTGATAGTGTATAGTTGTGTTTCACAAGGTCATTGCTTGTCTGCAGAGGGGGTATGAATGGGTGCCCCCTTGCTTGTTTATGTACCACATGACTGTGTACCACATGACTGTGGGGTTGTCTGTCTGTAGTAGCAGTTTCCTGGATGTAGCAGGTCCTTGAAAGCTATAAGGGCATTTTGTACAGCTAGCATCTCTTTTTGGTTGATGTGAAGATGCTTTTGTTCTATAGGCCACTTGCCCTGAATGCATTTTCCTGCCATGTGTGCTACCCAGGTGTAATCCGATGCATCTGTTGTCAGTGTTTGCCTGGGTGTGGGCTGAGTAAAAGGTGGTCCCTTGTTTAGGTGACAAGCTTGAGCCCACCATCGAAACTCCTTCTGAAGGCAAGGTGTTAGTGGTACAACTGTTTCCAAACTTTGACAGTGTTGAGACCATACACTCTTTAGGTACCATTGTAGTTTCCTCATATGCAGTCTGGCATATGGAATTAGTAGTATGCAAGATGCCATGTAGCCCAAGGCCTGGAGAATTTTTCTTGCAGGGAGTCGGGTCTTTGTTGCCATCAATTGAAAGTATTGAGTCAATTGTCCTTGCTTGTCTGGCATGAGATAAGCCATCTGGGCCGTTGTGTTCAAGCTGGCACCCAGGAATATTATCTCTTGTGAGGGCACTAGTTTTGATTTCTTTTCATTTACTGTGTACCCCAGGGAACTTAGTAACTTTTTTACAAACACCAGATGCTTTAGGAGAATGTCTTTGCTCTCTGCTTGAATTAGGCAGTCATCCAGGTATGGGTAAATTTGAATTCCTCTTTGTCTACAAAATGCAATTACTGGTGCCAGGCACTTGGTGAAGACCCTGGGCACAGTAGATAAGCCAAAGGGCAGTGCAGAGAATTGATAATGCATTGGACCAGCTATGAATCTGAGGTATCTCATGCAGTTTTGTCTGATAGGGACATGCAGGTATGCCTCCTTGAGGTCCAAGGTCACGAGCCAAGCTTGCTTGCCCAGCATGGGAAGAAGCTGCTGTAATGTCAACATTTTGAATTTAGGGACATCCAGGTAAGTGTTGAGAGATGAAAGATCCAGAATATTTCTCCAAGTTTTGTCTTTTCTGGGTACCAGAAAGAGTCTTGAGTAAAATCCTTGTCCTTGTTCCTGTGGGGGTACCTTTTGAATAGCTCCCATGGTCATGAGTGCTGTAATTTGTTTTTGAGCCTCTGCCCATTGATTTGGTGGCAGATTTGGCATTCATTTTAACCTTGGAAGAGTGTGAAAGTGTAATCTGTAACTCTGTGAAACGATACTGAGAACCCATTTGTCTTTGGTGATCATATGCCATTTGTGACAGAAAAGAGCCAGTTTTCCTCCCAAAGGGGCTGCCAAGAGTTAAATGTTTGGCAGCTGTAGTGGGAAGTCACTGGGACTGTTTTTTGTAAGGTTGTTGCCTGTCTTCCCCTTTTTTCTGGTCTAGTGCACCCCATTGTCGAGGCCTGTAAGGGCCTTGTGACTGTCCTCTACCTCTTGGATGTCTGTATTTGCCCCTTTGAGGTCTGTCTGTAACTGGAAAGGACCAATTCTTGGTTGGCCAGTTTCTGCTAAATCGAGGAGGCTGTACCTGTAAGAAATCTTTCACAGTTTGCATAATTTTTGCCTTATCCTCCATTTTCTTTAGTACCTCTTCTGCCTTAATTCCAAATAGGACATCATGCTGCAAAGGTGCATCCAATGGTTTTGCTTTAACATAATCTGGTAATGTATGTTCCTTTAACCATGCATGTCTTCTAATGACAGAGCCTGTAACTGCTGCTCTGCAGGAAGCCTCTAAAGAATCAAAACCACATTGCAAAGTATGTTTTCCCACCTGTTCAGCAGCATGCAATAAATCCTGCATTTCCTTAAAATTAGGAGGATCTGTATCTGAAAGCATTTTTTTGTTTCAACTGAGACATCAGAAATTGCTGATATTTTAACATGTGAAATTGGCAATTCAAAGCTCTCATTGCTAAAGTTGCAGATGTATATACTTTCTTTCCCCATCTGTCTAATGTTCTGGAGTCTCAGTCGGAGGGAACTAGGTTCTTTGCTGATGAGGCCTTGACCCCTTTGGGTCCCTGAGAAATAGTTTCTGGGTCTGCCACTGGGCTTTTATACAGACATTTGTGTGAGTCGGGGACTCTGTAATACCTGTCTGGTTTAACTGGAGCTGGAGGTAAGGAATCAGGATTTAAGCTGGATTCAGTATACACATCATCCACAATATCTAACACTGGTGGAATAGCCAGGGGTCTGTGTTGAAGCAAAAGTAGAAATTCTGTTAGCCTTTTCTTGGATTCTGAATAATCCTGGCCTTCCCAATGGAAATGCTCCCTCATGGTGTGTAAAGTTTCCCCAAAAGAGTAATCCTCTGGTGAAGAGGCTGATGGAATGGGTTCCTCAGCATCAGAATCCTCATAAGGTGGTAAAGAAAACCTAGGTCTGAGGAAGACTCTGAGGAAATGGACACCTGGTCGAGGAGTCATAATCCACATCCTGTCTGGGCCTTTTATCAGGAGGTGGATGGGACCCCCTGATCAGAGTGATCAGGTCTTCGGCCATTTTGAGCATTTGTTTCTTAGGCATGGAGGCCTGTCCTGGAGACTGTGATTTCTTTGATTTAAGAGGTTGTTTAGACTTAGAAGAGGGTTTAAGGCTAAGCTGACTAGGTCTGAAGACACCCTCTGAAGTTGCAGGTGGCTCATGTACACTGGATGCCTCTGCAGAGTCGGTTTCAGTAGTCTGTAAAACTTGGGAGTCCGATGGCCCAGCCATCTCCACTAAGGAGTCGGTGGCTGCCTGTGGTTCTGCAGAAGCGGTCGTCAGGGGCTGCGAAGGCACCTCGCTGAAAACTGGAGAACCGGCAACTGGCCTAGAAGAGGCTTTGTCGTCTGTTTTGGGCCTCGGATGCCTGTCTTTGTCTTTGCGCTTTTTATGAATTGCGGTCGTTGGAAGTTCCATAGGCATCGTATAATTAAATTTTCTGCCAAAATAATGTCTGGCAAAATCAAACCGACGTTTAATAGTGCGCTTGTTAAACCTAGCACAAAACCGACAACCATTGACGTCGTGGTCTGGGTCTAGGCATGGGATGCAATAAGAATGGAAATCCTTATGAGGTATTTGCTTCCCGCAAGAAATACAGTTATTAACTTTTACTGACATCGGACTGAGGCAAGAAAAAGTTTCCCCAATGGGGTACTTAGCTTTGTAGAAGACTTTGGTTCTGGATTCGGAAATGAAAATCTCAGGAGTCGGCCAACCGGCACTTGCCAACTGCTTTTGCTTCGGGCACCGCGCAACAAGAAAGACTGAAGAAAATGGTGTCGGCTGCATCTTATATACCCCTGTCGTCAGGTAGGAGGCGACAGCAACTGACGCCAGACCAAGACTTTGGAACTCAGGCCAACTGGGGAACCGCCTGACAGCAGGATAACCCAAGTGTAATGACTGCAGCAGTGTAACACGATGAACATCCTCGTATTCCAGCAACTTTCTAAAGTTACAAGAGCAATATTTGAAATCTGTCTCTATTTTTGGGCCTTTGTCCCCCATTATTTTTGGCTTTGTCCTGATTTTTACAATTAAGAGGTTGAGAAGTATGCTGCAATGCTTCAAAGTGACCTGGACAAAACCAGTGGACATACTACCAATTGCTATGCACCACAAAAAAGAAGTCAAAACAGTGCATGCAAGTTAATTTTCCTTTTCTACCCACTGTCCTAATGATACAGTCAGCACAGAAAAAAAAAAAACTGTCTGTGCTTTAGGGATATCCAATGCTTTTGTAGTCACAAAAGATGAAAGGACCTTTGTCACAGTTGCAGGATTGGTGTGGTAAATGGGGGCACTTCTCTGGATGCAAACTGTTAGTGGGTATGATCGGTACTGTAAAAGAGGTGCTAATCAGTCCCTGCAAGCAGTATAAGTAATCATTTAAATTACCACCAGTCAGGGTTTGTGTATTTGGAATTGCTCTCTGCTACAGTTTAGCAAAGGTTTTGGACACAGTGTAGCAAACAACTACTAAGAAGATACTAAGTGTGCCATGCAGATGTTTAAGCTTAAGTAACAGTCAGTCAGGGAACAGCAGCAAGTGCCTTTCTACAATATAGTAAAGGGGGGGGGGGTGATACATCAAAGTGCTATTATGTAGGCATACATCTATCTATCTATCTATCTATCTATCTATCTATCTATCTATCTATCTATCTATCTACCTATGCTTATATAATAGCTCTTTGCATACCCTGAATAGTGATTTTGGTCTTCAACTTTGCAAGAATTTCTTCCTTCCTTTCTTTCCTTTTTTTTTTCTTTTTGTTTGCAGCCTCACATGGGGGGGGGGGGTCCAGTGGAGGAAATGCCCAGGATACCAACTGTTCTTGGCACATCACTCTACCTATGGTAAATTCCTGCACCAAACTTTATAACAAGCATCTCTCTCCAAAAATCTGCTAACAACACCTGACCCAGGCATTTTTTTTAAACTCAGACATATGCAACATCAGAGACAGCTTCCTTGTGCAACAGTAAAGCTATATTATTTCTGAGAAGCTTATCAGCTGCATTTAAACATTTTTTGTTGGGTTTCTCCAGACTTGGATGCCTTTGTCAGACTGTATGCACCAGCAACACAGACAAGAGCTGTTATCTTCTTTCTGTCTTCATTCTCAGTCTGTTTTATACAAACAAACAAAAAAACTGTTATATTGTTTCGCAACAGTCTTTCCATGCCAGGATTTGTTAATGAACTACAGTGAAAGTACCCAAATGTCTCCTTTTCTCCCCCACACCTGATGGATATTTATACCACATACTGGATTATTTCCTTACTGCAACGTTAACAATGCAAACATTTGAATGTGTCTGCAGTACACTAGAAGATTTTAGTTGAACTCAAGTTAAATGAAAGGTCCCATTTACTTTGAAATGTAATGCATCATTTTGTGAAAGCTGAAATATAGTGAAACTATAATACAGTTATGTATTTTATTAGTACTCCCAGAAGTGAGTAATCCATTATTGCTTCAGTGCATTTGGCACTTTTAGTGTAGATTACCAAAACTGTAATTCAACAAGTCCATGTTCAAATCTGACTCTGGGAAGATCAGAAGACTGAAGGCTAATTTTCTCTGTCATGCAATTAGATTCATGTCACAGTATTTATCTTCTTGGGCATTTTGGGAATACTGCACTCCTCAGCTGTCATATTTTGAAAGAGATGCTCAAAATCCTATGCATCTGAGCTACAGGTAATACTTGTGGATATAAAATATCCCACGGTATTTTTATTAAACACTGCTGGAATGTATGTCAGGGAATTGACAAATTACTTAAAATACAATCCAAAGTCTCTAATGAAAAAGTAATAGGTCTGGTGTGAGCTACTTATTCAACAAAATGTGAAAATAAACTTAGTTTGACTTCTCAATAGCACTAAAAATTAAATTAAGAAATGTCTAACTGTTTAGCACAGATGGTTATGATTCTGAACTGTGAATAGCTTCACCTACAGTCTTGATTTTGTTACTTCAGTCTTCACTTGCAAACTGTGTGGCTAAACAAATCATGATATATTTCTGGGTAAATCTGTAAGAAACACTTGGGTCTGCTAGGTTTACACAGATAAATGAATACAAATAAAAATATGGAATTGTACCTTTCAGTATAGCAACAAGCACCATGTAATCATCACTTTGTGGTGCAGTAATCACCACAGTGTGCTAAAGTCACCAGCACTGCATGGAAGTAATCAGCTGATACTGTGCAGTACAGTCACAAGCACTGTGAGGTAGTGATTAATACTGTGTACTATAGTGTCTGCCACCATGTGGTACACTGATCAACAATGTCTTGCACCATGTAGTGCAGTGATCAGCACTTTGTGGTACAGTAATCAGCAGTGTAGTATAGTCACCAACACTGTATGGTAGTAATTGGTTTGGTTCCGTCGCAAGCACTGTGTGATAGTAATTAACACTGTGTAGTATTGTGTCTAGTAGCATGACATGCAGTGATCAACAACATGTGGTATAGTAATCAGTACTGTGTAGTACAGTCACAAGCACAGTGTGGTAGTAATTAACACTGCATAGTATAGTCACTAGCACTGTGTGATAGTAATTAACACTGTGTAATATAGTGTCTAGCACCATGCAGTACAGTGGTCAACAACGTGTTGTAATCAGCGCTATGTAGTATAGTAACTAGCATTATATAGTACAGTGATCATCACACTGTGGTAAAGTAATCTGCACAGTGTAGTGCAGTCACCAGCAATGGATGGTAATAATTAATACTCTGTAGTACAGTGATCAACAGTGTATAGTATAGTAATTATTATTGCTTAGTACAGTCACCAGCATGATGTGGTAGTAATTATCACTGTGTAGTACAGTATCAATCACCATGTAATACAGTTATCAGCATGGTGCGGTACAGTAATTAGCACAGTATCATATAGTCACCAGCACTGTGTGTTAGCAATCAGTGCTGTGTAGTATAGTGATTAGCACCATGTGGTACAGTGATCAACAATGTGTAGTATAGTAATCCGTACTGTGTAGTACAGTTAACAGCACTGTGTGGTAGTAATTAACACTGTGTAGCACAGTCACTAGCACCATGTGATACATGATGCAGTGATCAGGGCTTTGTGGTATAGTAATCCACACTGTGTAGTTTAGTCATCAGCATTTATGTAGGTAAAGGGGACTGTAAAAGAAGTTCCCCATTTCCTAATGTGTTGTTACTGCAAGGACAGGGTATGCTGCTGTCAGGGGAAGGTGTGTGACACCTTTTTAGTCACCTGGCTGACAGAATTACTTTCAGGTTCAGGGAATAAAGATACAGACAGTGCCTATCTGAGTTAATGCTACCAAGTTATGATGCAACTTGCACGTACCTTTCAACCTCTTAGAGCAAGAAATCTGGACAAAGCCATAAATAAAAGTGGGACAAAGCCCCAAAATAGGGGTAATTTTAAATATTGCTCTTACAAATGTAGAAAGTTGATAGAACAATAGGCTTTATATTATCATGAATATTCTGAATGGTATGAAGTCTGAAACTCAAATGTCTGTCATTATTTTTTAACTTCAATCTTTAATGATTTGCCACTAATTTGCCAGAAAAACACAATTTTATGAAAAACTGAACAAAACTTATGAGGCAAAAATTTGGACAGTCTGCGAAAATCTGTACAGTTGAGAAGCATTACTTGTAACTTTTGTTCATATAGTCACAGGGAGCAACAACCCTCAACAAAAAGAATCATTAACATTTATTACTGCCCTGCATTGCATTTATTCACATTGATGCATACTGCTGTCGACTAGCCTCTTCTGATACTTCTATGCACAGCCATATTTCTCCAAACTGTGGTTCTTTCTTCTGATATTTTACACTATTGCTATAGCAAAACCCACTGCAGGAGATGCAGAAGGAGCACCCATACACATTCATAAATATACATCTCACTGTCACTCCCTCCTTTTCTTGCTATACTCTTGTAAAATGTTATTACTTACCTAGTTGAAATTTAACATTTACACGGAATATTCATTGTTTGCAGTATATGCATGTTTCTGTGTTCTCTCTTGTTTTGATGCAACTGTATTATTAATATGCAAAATGTAACTATAATGAAAAAATAATAAAATCCATACATAACAGGCAGACACACACCTCTTAAGAACAGCACAGAAAGCCACATCACTTTTATCTGTGATATTTACTAGGAAATCCACACATATGACTAAATTCTAACATTTACAGTAGGCCATACTCTAAGTTGAAACGTAGGTGCTTAAAAATACCACTAAAATGGTTAATCAAATTACTGGCTTGGCATTGTATGCATTAGGCATGACAGAGAATGCACAGTAAGTTACGAGCTAAGTTTCCTTTTGTTTAACAACAAATAGAAAAGAAGCAAAACAGAGGCAAATATGTTCACGTGTCTTAACTTCCAGTAACAGCATATCTCAACTGGAATGAAAACAGTAATGCTGTCTGGGGACAGACGTGGGAGCGAGTTGTAAACAGACTGCTACTGCCCTCTAGCAGACATCATTTATGATCACATTGCTCTCATTGTAAGAGGTACATGACAACTGAAACCGGAGTATTTTAGCTTTGTATACAGCAAGAGTGCTGAATGACTCCAGCGATCTACAAACTCATAAAAATAAGTTATGTTGTATCTCAGTGAAACTATTTCCACTGCTCCATGAGGATAAATGTGATCTATGCACTCCAGATAATTTCAAACAGACCCAACAAAACCAGATAATTTCAAACAGACTCAACAAAACAACTCACTAATACACAAAAGTTTACATGTGGTGCTTTGAAAACAATCAAATCTAACCATGCAGAAAAGAAAAAGCTTGTCCATACAGAAACAAAAATGACTCAATATCATTTAGCCCCTGCAGGAATATCTTGCAGTGTCCAGATCTACATTCTGTAAAAGAAAATATTGTCCTTTCTTACCTGAACTTCTGTTCTGAGCGAGAAGCTCTTTTTGTAATCTCTGGCCAGCTTCCTCTGCAAGAGCTGATGGAGTAGGATAACGAGGGTCTCCTGAGAAACAGCCTACCTCAGCCCCACAAAACAATAATGACAAGGTTTCAGCCACGTCACTTGTCTCCACCGCAGCACAAAGGGCCTAAAACAAAATAAGGAGGAAAAACTAGCTCAGAAATGTGAAAAAGCAGGAGAAACGTTAAACACAGGATACATTCCAGAGTTGATGCAGTAAGTCACTTTCTTGTATGCAGCAGCTGTTTGAAGTGCAGGTTACCGAAAGGCTAGCAAGTGTTTGTTGAACAATTAGTACAGCTAACAGGAAGTGAGCTGTTCACATTGTGTGGAAATCTTATGCCACTTATTTATCCATAAATAAACATTCTTCAATCCTCCAAAAGAAATAAGGAACGTTGCTGTACTGTGTGGGGGTGGGTGAGTGGGTGAGGTAATAAATCATCAGAAGAAGGAGGGTAGTATTACTTCGATAAACAAAGGCACATGGAAATTCCAAAGTCATTGGAACCAGTCAGCTCTCTGTCACAAGCTTCAGTTTAACTACAGGGCAAAAAATACCTGTAGGAGATAGCTGACTACAGCAGACTTTGTTTTCCTGTAATCAGGGAACTCTTAATCAGTCCTCCATCTACAGAAAAAAAAAGACAACCAATACACAAGCTGTTTTGTATTAATTCAATTACTTAAAACAAGATAAGCATCTAAAAATACATATGCAATAAACTAAATTATGGATTGAAAAATATGAACAATTTATTTTCAACATACACATTCTTCTGAAGACTTTGAATACGTGTACAGTTGTAATGGGATCACTCAGTACTGAGACATAAATAAAAACTGTCAGTTGTGATTCTGACAGATTTATCAGGTGACACTGAAGGAAAAATACTACAAAAGAATCACTAGGTAAATGTACACACGTAGCCATGATGGGGATGTGCATGACAGAAATATTATCATGAAATACTGTCAGATGTAAGATAAAAGGACAAGCACCTCATACATTCCCTTTATCCCAAGTGTCTTATTGCACTGATAAATGGGAGTCTCCATTTCTGTACACATTACAGTTGAAGTTATTTAGTTCAGATAAAACAGTCTTATTATTCAGATATGGAATAACCCTCCTTAAAAGTTATACATTCCAGCCTCTCCTGCAGCAAGTTGGCTATATCTATGGCATTTGTGTATGTGGTGTCCTTGACCACCAATCCGAGTGCTTCTTTTGAGATTTTGGACATATATGAAGGCCTTATGATTGTCTTTAGTACATGTAGCCAGTTTTGACTTGAAGTTTGCTTTGGAGGATTTCACTAGTGCTCTTATTTGCTTGTTCAGGCTAAGGAGAGATTGCTTCCAATTAGGCATATGCTCCTTCTTAGTCCTTGACAACATTTTTTTCCTTTTATTATAGAGTTTATTTATTGCAGATGTTCACCAGACATGTTTACTCTTCCTTGAGGAGGATGGTTTAATCCTGTCAGGTATTCCTAATTCCATGCAACTATAAAAAATGCTTTTATAGTACTTTGGTGTAGCTTTGGACATATGTGTCAGTTCCTATGGAGGGGAGAAGGCTGTGAAACTGTTTATACCTTCCCTCAAGAAGTTGTGATAAGCTTTGCAGACGTTTTTTTTGTTTGACCCTAGCTGGGGCAGGGTCAAGGGTGATGGTGACTTCGAAAGTGATCACTTTGTGGTCTGATCTTACCAGGGAGGATGACACTGTAGGGATGCTGCAGTGGTTACTCATCATGGTTAATATCAAGTCCAAGATATTATTACCTCTTGTGAGATTGTTGGCCAGCTGGCTAAAGGCATTTGCATTGATGACCTCAGGGAATCTCTGGGCATTTGTGTTTTGGAATGAGTAGTTCTTCCAATCTATGGTTGGATAGTTAAAGTCACCCAGGATCAGGGTAATGGGTTGAATCTTGATAGATTCAAAGAGGTCCAGATAGGTGAGATGAGCATCTTGAGTCAAAGTTGGGGGCCTGCATGTAGCTATGATTTTAATAGGGGTCTTGTCAATGGTTATCTGCACCTGGAGTATCTCTTGTATGTCATACTGTTTGACCAGCCTGGAGGTGCTTATGTCTTTAATATATATTGCATCTCCACCTCCTTTTCTTTGCCACCCATGGTTTGGGGTCTGAATGTATGAAAGGATGAGTAAGTTGGTATGATTGGGATGCTCTCTGCAGCTTTGAACTAGGTTTCTGTGACTGCATGAATGTCAACATTTTTCAGAGTTAAGAATGCTTGCTCTGAGTGCAGTTTCTTATTTAGACTCCTAGCATTTAGCAACATAACCTTTAATTTGCATTTTGATAAAATGTTCATGTTGGTAGTTTTGACCTCATGGCATTGCTTAAAAAGGACACTATGGACAAGGCAAGAGTCTTTACCAGAAGCCTGAAGCCCAAGGGAGACAGATGCAGGCCATCTCTGACTAAGAATCATGGTCTGTCAGTCATGTCTTCCTAGGCTGTCAGGTACTGGATCCCCTTAGAATGACACCAGAAACTAAACCAATTGTTAATGTCAATAATTTTCTGTTTGTACTGAGGCATCTATCTTGGTGATGGGTGAATGCTGCTTAAGGCTAGGAACATACCTGCCTGGGACACATATTCAGTGAGCTTGATCATGTCTCTCTTCATATAGACCAGTGAGGTATGTCTCAACTCATTCACACCAACATGGACTACGACAGAGTCATAATTTGAGTGCAAGGGTGATATGGTGGATTCTGGCACCTGACAAACAACTAACCATGACTTTCTCCTTATCCAGCCTGGTGAGGGATACATCTGTGTGTCTCACAATGAAGTCTCCTATGACTAGTATGCTGGGTTTATGTTTAGGCCTTAGTGGCTGTGAGACACACTTGTGTGGACTACGTGTGGTATGTGGTGTGGTGGGCAGTGGAGTTTGTGTGCGTTTTTCCTTCAGATGTCTCTTTTGTTTGGGTATGTTTTTGTTGAGGACCTCCGCATATGTGCGTGTGTATTGTGTAGGTGTGGGTGGAGATTGGGGTGTGGAGTTTGTGTTGACAACCTTCTCAGTGCCAGATGTACTGGTTTGTGCGGGAGAGAGCATAGACTCTAGAAACTTAATCTCTCACAAATTGTGTTCTTAGGTGGTAGTAGTAGAGGGCTGTCCATGTACATGAGGCAGTTACAACACTGCCTCAGGATGCCCATATCAAGCAGATTGGCAGGAGAAACTGTAGGGAATTGTCCATCCATATTTGTCAGAAGCTGAAAGAGAGAGGTCAGACAGAGCTAAGTACTAGTAAGACACAAGTGCTACTAAGGAAATATTTGTAGCTGAAATACCTCACAATGGGTTAAAACAGTGCAGCTGTGGTCCAACATGTACAAACAAGCCCAAACCAGCTCAAATGTGGAGTTCAAATACAACAAAAAAAAATAGAAGATTCAAGTAACACAGTAATCTAGCCTCTTTGCCTGGAAATGTGCTAAAGATGAGGAAATATACTGTTGGGATACAGCTGTATCTAAGGGAAAACTTGTCGAAATTATCTGTCCGCCTGTGGCACACAATTGCACGATAGTCCATGGTGCTGAATGATGAGCAAACAAGCAGAAACCCACTCATGAGTTGAGGATTAAATACCAGAAGGTTAAAATTTAAAACAACTTTAAAAAAGCTCAAAGAAAACAATGAGGTGCTTACTCCAAGCCTTAGACCAGCCAACCTTTATCAGCCAGGGACTAATAAGCACAATCCTCTCACTAGAGTGCAAAAGGGCTCTTTCTAATCCAAGATGGCCTGGAAAATGTGCTCAGAACAAACAGCCACTACAAACAAACAACAAGGCCCAGAACAGCAACTCTGAGTCTGGATTATGCTACATCTACTAGCTACACTATTTTTGGGAGAAAACACTACAGAAATGTTTAATACAGCAGAAAAACAGCAGTGAGACACTAAATAAAAGTTTTAAACAAAAAAGACTAAGGAGACTCTAGAGATGCTTTTAACTACAAACAAATCAGTTTTATGATACACTTCTTGGCAGGAAAATTAAAACAAACAAACAGATGCTTAACAAGTGGAGAAAATTTCCAGTTAATACCTTTCAAACAGTTTAAATGGTTAAAAAGCTTTGCAAACAGTGAAAACAGTAACTAAAATGATTTATCGGAGACAGGAAGGCAGACAGTTGCAGTACAACAGTGCAGTTTGTTTATAGTAATAAAATACAATAAAAAAGTTGTCAGCAGACAAAAAGTGCAATAAATGGTAAGAATAAGCAATGAATAGAAAAATAAGAAAGAAAACAGTCAGCTTATGGTTTTAAGGAAACTCAGAAGCTTCTAGTCAGCTGAAATCTCAGCACAGAGTTGTGTCTGTGCCCCTGCTCCATTCAGCTCAGTATGAACAAGAGGTGCTGCATTACAGAATGACATCACCTGACTTCTAGTTCCCACACTACCCCATGTACTAGAAACTGATCCAGAATCTAGAACATATGTGTTTCCATACACACACATAGTGGTTTGCTAAGATGTGTTATAGTATCTGGAAGCTATAAAACCATTTCAAAAAAGTACAGCTGTGTACACTTACCTTAAATGTAGATGTTCGAGTGTATTCGCTGTTGCAGTCATCACCTGTGGGTTATCCCTGCTGTGCTAGCCCTTGGCCAGCCTGAATATTACAGTCAAGTTTTTTTTTCCATCAGCTACAGTCGCCTGTAGTTTGACATCAGGTCGTCAGTGCTATAAAGCAAGGCAGCTGATGTCATTACATCAGTTTTTCTTGCCATAACCCATCAGAAGCACAAGGAAATAAGGAAAAGTGGTCCTGGTGGCTAAAAGCCACAGTGGGAAGCTTATGTCCCCTAGAGGAAGATGCTACATGGGGGATGGAGGGAGGGAAACCAGGACGGCAACAGTGAATACACTCAAACATCTACATTTATGGTAAGTGTACACAACTGTACTATGTTTTTTGTGTTTTACTGTTGCAGTCATCACCTGTGGGAGGATTCCCAAAGCTGAGAAGAGGGGTGAAAGGATAGATTAGAGTCCTAGGCATGGGTCAGCAGCCCCTGCAGAACTGCAGAGGAAAACCCTGCCCTAGACTTAGAAAAAAGAGGTAGGTGGTAATGCTTTGTAAAGGTATGGACAGAAGTCCAGGTGGCAGCTTCCAAGATGTCCCTGGTGGGGACTCCTCTGAGGAAGGCTGTGGAAGTGGAGGCTGCCCTAGTGGAATGGGTATAGATAGACTTAGGGGGGGTTTTCCCATGTAGTCTGTAGCAGAAATTAATACAGTGTGATAGCCATTTGAAAATGTTTTGTTTGGAAATGGGCTTCCCGTCTGCCCTAGGGGCAAAGCTGACAAGTAGTTGGTCTGTTTTTCTGAATGGTTTAGTATGGTCCAGATAGTATCTGAGTTGTCTGTGCACGTCTAGTGAGTGTAGAATTCTTTCTCCCTTGTTCTGAGGGTTGGGAAAGAAGGTGGGTAGGTATATGGCTTGGTTGAGAGTCACATCAGATACCACCTTGGGCATAAAGAAGGGGTTATTCCTCAGGGAGACCCTGTCTGCATGGAAAATGATGAAAGGCTCAACAGCCATGAGAGCGTGATAGCTAGTAGGAAGGCAGTCTTCCAGGAGAGGTACTTCAATTCTGTAAAAGCAGCAGGTTTGAAAGGAGGTAAGGTTAGTTTTTCTAGAAAATAACTCAGGTCCCAGGGTTGCGTGGGAGTCCTTCTGGGAGGTCTGATATTAGAAGTCCCTCTGAGGAATTGCTTAATCAAAGGATGAGAGAAGAGGGATGGGTCTGAATCATAATGGGCAGAAATGGCATGGATTTTAATAGAGGAGAAAGAGAGGCTATTATTGAGTAACTCTGCTAGGTAATCCAAGATAAGAGGGATGGAAGGATGGGAGTTACTGGCCCTTTGGACTGGCTCCAGGAGCAGAACCTTTTTAATTTCCCTGCGTATGATTTTCAGGTGTTGGGCCTTCTGGCCTCTGTGATGATGTCTAGGACATGTTTGCTTAACAGGGACTCCTTGTTAGTTTTAAGGTATAAGCCATGCTGAAAGATTGAGAGTCTGTAAATCTGGGTGCAGTATCTTCCCCCTCACCTGGGTCAAGAGGTCTGAGATCAGGAGAAGCTGCTAGGGGGACTGTAAGGTCAGGCTGTGCAGTAAGGGGTACCAGTACTGTCTAGGCCAATCTGGAGCAATGAGAATGGCCTTTGGTCTCCTTCCTTATTTTGATCAGTACCTTGGGAATAAGGGGCAGAGGAGGGAACGCATGCACAAAGTGGGAGTTCCAGGGGAAGGTCAAGGCATCTACCTTCCATGCTAGGAGGTGATATTCCCTGGTACAGAACTTTTGCAGTTGGTGGTTGAGGTGCGAGGCAAAGAGATCCACTTCTGGAGTCCACCACTCCTGAGTGATTTGCAGAAAGATTTCCCTGTGGAGCTGCCATTCGTGAGGGTCCAGTAAGTTTCTGCTTAGGTGGTCTGCCAGGGTGTTGGTGACCCCTGGTAGGTATTGGGTAATTAGGTGTAGACCCATGGTTGTGGCTGTAAGCCAGAGGCTCATGGCTAACCTGCACAGGGGGTAAGACTGTGTCCCCCCCTGTTTGTTGATATACCACATTACTGTGGTGTTGTCTGTTTTTATAAGGAAAACCCCTGGCCTAAGATGGGGTTTGAAATATGTCAGAGCCTTTTGTACTGCCATCATTTCTTTTGGATTGATGTGCAAGTGAAGTTGCTGGGCATCCCAAAGACCTTGGGTGCACCTGCCTGCTAGGAGAGTATCCCAAGCAATGTCTGAGGTGTCGGTGGTGATGGTCTGGCCAGTAGGGTGGAGGATGAAGGGAAGACCCTTGTTCCTGGCACAGGACTCTGCCCACCAGAGAAACTTGGCCCTTATACATGGGATCAGAGGGAGAGAGGTCTCTAGGGACTGAGTGCTGGCACCAAAGGTTCTTTATATACCACTGAAGTTTTCTCATGTGAAGCCTGGCCAGAGGAATGAGAAGGATGCAAGATGCCATGTATCCCAGGGCTTGTAGGAACTTCCTCAAGGTGAGGTGACCTCAGAAAGCCAGCTGGGTAAAGTAGAGAGGCAGGAAGCTCTGTTTTTCTGGGGATAGGAAGGCCATTTGAGATGCTGTGTCTACCACAGCTCCCAAGAAAATGATCTTCCTGGTGGGGTTTTGCTTTGATTTCTTCTCATTGATGGTGAACCCTAGGGATGTTAGGAGTGATTAGACAAAGAGAAGGTCCTGGAGTAGCTTTTCTTTGCACTCTGCTTGAATGAGGCAGTCACCCAGGTAAGGGTAAATCTGTACACTTCTCTGTCTGCAGAATGCTATGGCCAGGGCCAAGCATTTGGTGAGTACTCTGTGTGCAGTAGATAAGCCAAATGGCAGCGCAGAGAACTGAAAGTGTTGTGAGCCTGCTATGAAGCACAGGAATTTCCTGCATGATTCCCTGATGGGGATGTGGAGGTAGGAATCTTTTAGGTCTAGGGTCACTAGCCAGGCATTTTTTGTTAGCATAGGCAGCAATTGCTGCAAGGTTAGCACTTTGAATCTGGGGACCACCATGGAGGTGTTCAGAATGGATAGATCCAGGATGGGGTGCCAAGTGCCCTCTTTTCTGGGAACAAGGAATAGTCTGGAATAAAAGCCTTTGCCTGTTTGATCTCAGGGGACAGGTTCTACTGCCGCCTGGGATATGAGAGTTTGGACCTGTTTCAATGCCTCTGTCCACTGATTTGGAGGTAAGTCTGGGTATCCTCTTCGAACTGGGATTTCACTGAAAGAGAATCTGTATCCCTGAAAAATTATCTTTAAGGCCCATTGGTCCTTTGTTACAGAAAGCTAATTGTCTTTGAAGAGGAAGAGCCTTCCTCCTAGTTTTTGATGAGTGAAGGGAGGACAGAGGGGGGAGGAGGAGTCATTGTGAGTGTTTGCCATAGAAGGTTGGCTTAGAACTCCCTGCCTTAGAGACGGAAGTGGTCCACTGTTTGCTTCTTTGCTAGCCCTGGGATAGGGGCTTGGATGGTCTGTCCCTGCGGGGTTTACCTTGGTCCTGTCTGCTAGATGCAGGGAAGGCCCAGTGATTACAGGGAAAGTTCCTGCTGAACCTGGGAAGCTGAACCTGAAAGAAATCTTTTACTGTTTGCATTGATTTTGCTTTGTCTTCCATCTTTTTAAGCACCTCTTCTGCTTTTCCCCCAAACAAGCACACCTTATCTAGGGGTGCATCAATAAGTTTAGACTTGACATGATCAGGGAGAGGTTGTTCCTTCAGCCATGCATGTCTCCTAATAACAGATCCTGTCACTGCTGCCCTTCTAGTGACTTCTAGGGCATCATATCCACATTGTAATAAGTGTTTGGCAACTTGACAAGCAGAGTAAATCTGCTAACTCTTTTGAATTGGCACAGTCAGGAAAGTTAGCAATCTTCTGTTTTAATAGTTCCAAAGTGTATTGTTGATATTTTAACATATGGAACTGACAATTGAGTGCTCTGATAGCTAAAATTGCAGAGGTGTACAATTTTCTACACCATCTGTACAGAGCTCTGGAGTCCTTGTCAGAAGGAAGAGGATTATTGGCAGAACTAGTCATAGCTCCTTTAGGTCCCTGTGTAATGTCCTCTGGGTCTGCAGCAGGATTTCTGTACAGGTATTTGTGAGAATCCGATACTCTGTAGTACCTGTCAAGTTTAATGGGAGCAGGAGGGAGGGTGTCAGGGGCTAAGATGAATTCATGGAAAATATCATCCGCCACTTCTAAACTATGGAGGATGGACAGGGGTCTGTCCTGGGGCAGGTCCAAAAACTCTCCAAGTCTTTTCTTAGACTGTGGGAAGTCCTGAGATTCCCATTGGAAATGCTCCCTGAGGGAGTGAAGGGTTTCCCCAAAGGAAAGGTCCTCTGGAGGAGAGGCAGAAGGGATGGATCCCTCTGCATCTGAATCCTCATAAGCAGTTAAGGGATGCTGTTCCCCTTCAAAAACTGAATATCCAGATTACTCAGAATCCTATTCTGTAATAATTTCTGCAGAAGGGTGCCTTTTCCTTTTAGACGTTGTGGCCTGACTACCCCAGATAAGGGAGATGAGATCCTCCGCCATTTGAAGCATTTGTGCTTGGGGTGGTGGAGCAGTAGCAAGATGGTGGCTAGAAGCAGATTTCCTAGGAGTGGCCTGGCTTTTAGGGTTGAGAGAATCTGTCGGTCTGAGAGAAATGGTAGTCAGATGAGAATAAGTAATTTTTTGTCTAGATTCGGTAGTGCGAAAGGCCTCCTCGGAAGCTGGTGCCTGAGTCGCAGCTCCGGACCCATCCAAGGCAGAGACAGCCAAAGGCTCGGAAGATAAAGAAGATTTCTGTGGCATACTGGACTCCGAAAGGGTCTCGGTAGAGGCCTGTGTATTTATCGAATTGGGCATCAGGGGCTGCAAAAGCACCTCACTGAATTCCAGAGATCTGACGACCTGCTTAGCAGTAGCGTCGTCAGAAGGCTTAGCCTTGTGTGGGTCTGTCTCTGTCTTTATCTCTATGTTTTTTTCTGAATGTCCACAGATTGTTGGCTGATGAATGCCATATCAGAATGCGAAGACGGAACACGAAAATAACTGTCTACAAAAAGAGCTCTACGGTGAATGTTTTTTGCATTAAAGAGGGCACAGAACTGGCAATGGAGGACGTCATTGTCTGGGCCTAAACAAGTGACGCAGTAAGAATGGAAGTCCCGGTGTGGGATCTGCTTTCCACAAGCAAGACAATTGTTAACTCTTTTGGAAATTGGTTAGTGCAAAAAAAATGGATCCCCAATGGGATACTTAGCTTTAGACAATTTCAGCTGAAATTCAACTTCTGGTAGTGACTGACCAGCACTCATGCGAACTGATCCTGTTACGGGTTCCATGACAAGAAAGAATGATGTAATGATGTCAGCTGCCTTGTTTATAACACTGATGAACTGACGTCGGACTACAGGCAACTGCAGCCAATGTAAAAAAAAAATTGACTCTGGTATTCAGGCCAGCCGAGGGCTACCACAACAGGAATAAACCGTAGGTGATGACTGCAACAGTGAAACATGAAGAACATCTTCCACCTTTTCAGGATGCCAATAAGTTCACCCTTAAGGGCAATGCAGTAGGAATCCTAGTTCTGGTTTTCACTGGCATTTTGTCTCTGGTTGCAATCAGGACAGTAAGATACAACCTTTATGGACTAAACCAGGTAATTTAATTTCAGACTAGTTTCCAAAGTTAGCTGGACTGAGATTAACCTTTTCTCTTCCAGTATTCTCTGTTACAATATATTCATTTCAACAGTTACAATACAGTCTGACATACAGGTGCATCTCTTTTCTGTCCAGCAGGACCCACTGCTGGTATATTTTTAACACAAGCAACTTTACAAATACATTTTCAATGCAAGCACCTCTACAAATAAGTTTGATATAGAAATTACATGTAATTCTTTACAAAACTCCAACTAGCTATGCTGGCATATGTTACACATCCACTCCTCTACATCTCCTGGCCTAGATGGTAATACCTCACATCATTGCAAATACACACACCTACTCTGTCACACAGCAATACACACATGCAAACACAACTTTTCTTTCATATAGTAGTACACATGCACTATCTCACATACAAACAGAATGGCTAATTTAAATTACAGGCATGCATGCATGCAACACATGCATGGTCCTCCTTAAAGGAGAAGATGCCACCACAGAGGTGTTAAGTATTTTTTTTTATGTTGAAGCCTCCTGACCAGAGTGGACCTCTGTAGCTAAGGGCCCTAGGCCACTGTTGCTACATTCATCATAATATCTAAAGAATCCCAGAATGTTAGTGCCCTTGTCACTGAAAAACACAAATAACTCTGGAACTTAATAAAATCCATCAAAGCCAAGTTTGAAGCTAAAATAGTTACCCAAGCTAAAGGCAATCACAAGGCATATTTTGCAGTAATGTTCATCATCTCAAAAGCACAAACAACAATGCACTGAGCTAATTTTGAAGGACATTACCGACACTGAGGCTGAATATATAGCTAATTTAATGGGCAATAAGTTTAGCTCTAACCTCACTCACTTCATTCTGGCCCTCAAAATATACCTGAAACTGATTCACCTCTAGTTATCATACAAGACCAAGTCCTGAAAGTGCTGTCAAAGGCTAAATATACTGCACTGATGCGTCCTGATAATATCCCTGGATGCATCTTAAATAGCATGAAACACAATTTAGTTATACTCCTAACAACACTGTACAATTTCAGCCTCCATACAGGTTTTGTACCAACTGAATGGAGAACAGATACAGTTATTCCACTGTATAAGGGAGGATCTACCACAGATCCAGGCAATTACACACTCATAAGGCTGACTAGCCTCATTGCAAAGTAATGGAAAGACTTATCATGAAATTAATCAGTTAGGACATAGTGACACTCCAAACACTAGGCCCGTCTATGTTTGAATTCATCAAGGGCAGGTCATGTTTACTCAACCTGGTGGGTTTTTTGACAAGGTAACCAAAGCAATGGATGAAAGCAAAATGGTACACACTGGATACCTTGACCTGACCAAAGCTTTTGACACAATTCCCCACTCGGGCATGGTACAAAGGATAAATAAACTTGTAATAAGCCCCTATGTCCCCCACTGGATTGTCCACTGGCTCACAGATAACTTCCCTTATTTTGATTATTTGCATGCTATCGCCACAAAGAGAACAGGCATCAGTAGAGTCCCCCAGAGTTTTGCGTTGGGACCTCTCCTATTGGGTATCTATTTTTCTGAAGTAAAATCCAATAACAAAGGGCTCTCTCTGTCTGACTGAGTTTGCACTGAATCCCCAAATGACTTAGCTATCCTGTAGGAAGGTTTTTCTCAAATAAATAACCTGTGTCAAAAATCATGGTTTGAAACTAAATATCAAAAAATGCATTCTTGTATCCTTTGGGAAGTCATCTACTCCAGGGAACTACCACATTGACAATACTCCTTTGCAAATTGACTTAGTTGTTTGGGATTTGGGAACTTATGTGGACAGTCACGCAACTTTTGATCACCATGTGTCTATTGTTGTAAGAAGGTCCTTCTTTAGTGCACAGATTATAAACAAAAAGATTGTGTCTAGATCTAGGGATGACATTGTTCCCATTTACTCAGCCCTCATTAAGCCAGTCATTGAATATAATGCCGCCTTTGGCATATATCTGTCCAGACACATGTAACAACTGGAATGTCCAAAGAGATACATTATTTAAAGGATATGAGGCCTAAACAACATATCCTACATGAACCGACTCAAAGCCCTGTCACTATACTCAGTATCCTACAGACTGCCAAGAAGTGACCTGTGTCTGGCATACAAGGTATCCTCTGACCTACTACTGATGGATTTTCTGTACATCAACAAGTAAAATGGCATGAGAAATACTTGTTCTAGGGATCAAAACTAAACCTCTTCTGCAACTTTAACAGAATGGTTTGGAAAGACAGGTATATCTTGCAGAGAATACCACTGCTGTGGAATAGACTCCCCATCCATAGAAAACAAAGTTCATCACTATTCATTTTCAAGTGAAACTTAGATCTATGGATGGGAAACATGAAATTTACTCCATAACTCTCCCTTGCACTAATAAAGGACAGAGACAGCTCCTAAGTGCT
The DNA here is from genome assembly GCF_019279795.1 of Protopterus annectens. Lineage (NCBI taxonomy): Eukaryota > Metazoa > Chordata > Ceratodontiformes > Protopteridae > Protopterus > Protopterus annectens. Next base: position 350,270,324 of record NC_056736.1, on the reverse strand, counting down.
TTATTCCATACATGGGTCCCCCTCAAAGTATCTATGGTATAATCTCAGTTACTCTCATTAGGGGTCATATATTGTTACTGACCATGGGATGGGTAAGGGCAATCTATAACCAAATGGGATAGGTTATTTTGAGAACAAAAAGGGGAACTAGTTAGGCTTTAAATGGCCTGCTAGGGCAGCTAGCCTGGTGCTTACCTATGAACCTATAAAAAATGCATAATTTGCAGGTTTTACATACACTAGAAATGTTATCAGGCATTTATGCATGAAGTTAAAGGTGTCTGTGTAACTTAAGGCAAGTGTAAATATTTTTTCCAGAAATTTCAATCTACATTTCTTATGGTACTTACCTAATAAAGTGTGACACTGTCATTGTATTATACCTGGAAAGGCATTTTTCACTTACTGTGTGGAGACATAGCAGCTGGTGTGTGAACTAAATTTCATGTTAGAATAGTTCAATGACAGTGCAGTAGTGCATACAATGGGGTGTTTCAGATGTGACACTGAAAATATACTTCCAAGAATCTGAAGGGGTGTGGCTAGGAAGCTAACAGAGTAGCAGCAGAATTCTCCTGCACTGCTATTTTATATATTTCTGACAAGAAATATCATTATTAAACTACCTTATCAATTTTATTGACGCTGTATCATGTAAACTAAACTGCCTCTAAGATAGTATCAAAAATCCTTTTGACAGTTTAAACATTTCCTGTCAAATTTCTTATTTGAAAAATATCTTTACATACAGCCTGGAATGAGTTATTTGAACAACAGTCAAAATTGAAAAGCTGATTTAAAAGCAACTGACAGCTCTATTTAGAGGCTTACGCATAGAAACATAAGGCTTCATTACTCAAGTAATTGGCATACAAGTCTGAATCAAATAGCACTAGTACACCCTTGTTCCTCTTTCCTTCCCATCTACAGCACCCAAAAACAAAGAACATCCCCAACATCAACAACTGCAAAGCCATCCATATAGCACACATGGTCAGCGAGTCAAAGCAGCCAACAGATGTAAACTCACTGGACTCATCTTTTAAGAAAGAACTTCAATTGGTCCTTACTAATGTCCAGGAACTATCTTTAAAAATGGACAAAATGGACACAAAACTTAATAATTTCAAAGAGAAAAGTTCTAAACAAATGGAGAAAATCCATGAAGTTTTGCAGCAGCAGAAAGTTCAAATATGTGGCATTGAGGATTCCCTGAATGGATGGAAGGGAGACTAAATGAAGATGAAAACAATATTGAATTTTTATTAAAACAAAATACTGTTCTCTTAAACAAAATTGACAACCTTGAGAATAGGTCTTGTAGAAACATCAGAAAATTTGGTTTGCCAGAAAAAAATAGAGGGAAATAACATGACAAAATTTTTGACATCCTGGATTCCCAAGATACTGGACTTACCTGAAGGAATGTCACTTGGCATCAAGAGGACACACAGGTCCCTAGTTTCAACATCTTCTTAAAAAAATAATGCTTTCTCGAGATCTACTATTGTCAGATTTTTTTCTTCACAGGATAACGAGTTAATTTTTAAAACCGCTTGGCCAAAGTCTCCCATTAAAATTGATGACAGAATTATTTATGACAATGATTATTCCACTTCAGTCATTTATAAAAGAAAGTATTTTCTTCCATTAATAAGAGAACATAAGAAAAAACAAATTAAAGTTAATTTATTGTTTCCAGCCAGATTAAAAAATCTTTCTTCCTGTTGAAACTAAAGTCTTTGATGATCTGGATGCAGCTTTAGTCTTATTTGAAAACAGATAACATGTTTGAACAAGCAGAATATATGGATTGGAGCACTGATTCTTTAAACAGACAAGCAGAAAAATCCAGATGGAAGACATGTTAAAAGAAGTTCAAAAAATAAAATGACTTGAGCATTATTAAATTTCACTATGTAAGATATTTTTCTTTTTTTTTCTTACCCCTTTATTATCTTCGTATTGCAAGTAAACTTATTTTGCTACTTCAAAGACATGCATTTGGAGCGTTTCTCCCTGGACCTCTGCTGAAAACTGGCTATGTTCCAAGTTGGACTTTCCCAGTTAACAAATGTTAAATAAAATAAATAAAGTTTTGTGTCTGGTTGTGAACAAAAGGGAGACTCAGATGTCTTTATGCTAAGGTAAATTAGTTCTTTTTCTAGTCTTGTTACAGTTATATCTTATACAAAACTAATGTCTTTATATCTTTCTTAATTTACTGTTTAGCATGATAAGATGCATAATACGCCCTATCTGATAAGATAAACTATTGTAAAGTTAGAATTATGGCTAATTTTACATCTTTGCTAACATTCCTTCTGTTATTGCTAAACGATAAATCAGGTCTCCTTTTCATTTAAATATAAAGTGCTTAATAAATTATCATGGTAATCTTTAATGCATAAACGTAAAACTACTTAGCTATTTATAAGTCTAAAACTAACAGCTGTGTATGGCATGGCACTATTGAAAATATTTTTTAGTGCCACTTCTGTTACAGACATACTATATTATTCTTTTTTTTTCATGTGGTTTGCATTCCGGTTCATTGTTTTATGGTGATGTGTGCTTTGTTGTGAGATCTATAGACTGTTATGTCAGTGTCTGTTGGAAGTCTTCATTCATTTAGATGAATGTGTGTGTTTAGTGTTCAGCTTTTCAATATTTTTGAATGAGTGTTTTGTTTTCCTTTAACTAGGTGGTGAGTGTTGAAGTTCCTGCTTTGAGGGCTGTCTCTTCCACATGTACTTTTTAAAAAAAAATGTTTTCTTTCCTTACATCTGTTGGCTGCTTTGACTCGCTGACCATGTGTGCTATATGGATGGCTTTGCAGGTGTTGATGTTGGGGATGTTCTTTGTTTTTGGGTGCTGTAGATGGGAAGGAAAGAGGAACAAGGGTGTACTAGTGCTATTTGATTCAGACTTGTACGCCAATTGCTTGAGTAATGAAGCCTTATGTTTCTATGCGTAAGCTTCTAAATAGAGCTGTCAGTTGCTTTTAAATCAGCTTTTCAATTTTGACTGTTGTGAAGTTCCCGCCGACTTCATGAGGGATATTATGCAAACAGCAGTGAGTGTTTGTGAAGTCAGTAAACAGGAAAAGGGTGGGTATTTTAACTTCATGAAAACTACACAGCATCAATATCTGATAACTTCTTTAGCTGTCTGTACATTTTACTTTATGTATTCATCCTTTTCTTTATCAGCACATAAAAATACCCTGTCTGTTTTACCCCTTTCATATTCCTATTCTTGTCTTGCATTTGCTTTCCCCATTGCATATACTCTTCAATAAGTTGCTGATAGTGGACATTGTGGATTTACTACCTTTACGTTTCCTGTACCCATCATAGTTTCTTATGTAGTAGTAGGCAAAGGCTACATATTCATCAGTAAACCCTGCCTGATCTGGCCAAGTACCACCTTTTACAGGACTGTTCTAATGTCATATTTACTGTCATTGCATGCATCTCTAGTTCAACTGCAGCAGACATAAATGGTCTCACAGTTGCATGGCCATCATACTTGCCTGTTCATGCCACATCATGTTCCTTGATTTAGCATATCTTTTTCTGTTTCTTGCAATTTACTTGCTTTAATTCTTTAAGTCATTATGTAAAACAGAAATGTTGGAACACTCCTGCATTTTGTTATACTGAATCACACATTTGGAGATAATTCTGGCATGCATGTTTAAAAAAAAACATTCTGATTAAACTTCACACAGAATATCCTAAAGGCATAACTCACTTACATTCATTACAGGAATATGGGGTGAATGTCAGCCAAAAGCTATTGGCAGTGTTAAGCTCTTCAAATAATTTATTAGATTTTTAACCTTTTGTTTGACTGATTTCTCAAGTTAGTATCACTGAAACCACCAGAAAGCACACAAAAAGACAACTGTGCATATCATAATAATGTAGAACACCATGGAAACATATATATGGCCAGATGACTGAGTGGTACAATGTAACAGTGTTGTTAATAAGTTTCATTTCTATATTGCTTGTTTAGTCTAATTGTGATACATAATATAGTTTTACAATAAGATATATGTTCCAGTACAATGATAGGACAACATCTAGACACAGCAACAAAGACTATGTTTTAATAAACAGTAAAGAAAATAGACACATGTTTTTCATATACAGATGATATTACAAATTAAATGATTCAGTAATATGAGAATTTTGCATAAATTATTCTTAATATTTTTATTTTTTCCATAGATAAGTCTTTGCATACGTTCAGTTTGAGCTCATGCTTCTCTATTTGTTCCGGATCTTGTGCTCTTATAGCTATTGCAATATTTTAAAAGATATAAGTATATCTTTTCATTATTAATTTTTCACTATACTGAACATACTTTGTAAAACATGCTTTACTATTTTGTGTGATGTTTATCTGTATGACTGGAGCTTTTCTCCCTGGGCCTCCACTGAAAATGGACATGTATCCAGTCGGACTATCCTGGTCAACAACTGTGAATAAATACTACAGTAGTTATTAAAACAATGAATTGGATTTTTATGTTAGGGTAAAAGATTTTTTTGCTTTTTCTTTCTGACATTTTGAAGAGTCATTGTGATCTCTAGTACTACTCTTTTTTGTGTATCATTGATTTTTATGCAAGTTTAAAACATTACATACTGATCAATCATTAGTCTTCATGTAACAAACGATTTTCTTTTTTTCTTTTCTATTCAAGTTTTTAATTTTTACAAGTTTCGATGTGAGTTATGCATTAATAGTTATGTTACATTATAATATTTAAGGTTCCTTCTTCTAGAGAAATCCATATGGTGTCTGAATTTTTCAGTGACTTTTTACTATCATTATGTTATTTTCTTTTTTATATTTAATTTTCTTTGTTAGTATTTATTTAAAAATAAACAACATGCATGAGGAACCTTTAATTTATTACATTGTACTTTCACTTATGTAATGAAAATATGTTTATGGATATAGCAGAGAGGATTTTGTCTCATGCTTGTAGATGGGTGGGAATATTTGCATAGTTTACTATTCAAACATAAAAAACAAAGCAAAAAAAACACCAACTGGTAAATCCACAAAACGAAAAAGGCGAGAAGGCTCCCAAAACGAAACTCCTTTATTCACAATTAAATGGTAAGCGCTTTCACCGGCCAAAATGCGCCAGCTTCTTCAGACCAAACTCAAACATATTCAAAAAACCCCCAGTTGTTATACATATACAATTAAGTACTTAATAAATGTACTAATTAATTAACAAGCATGAAACTTATTCAATTAAAAGTTTTCTTAAAAACACATTATTTAAACACACAAACTACTAAGCTGAATTTTTGACATTGGGTACCTATTATGCGAGCTGAATACAAGGTGCAAATCAAATTATATCATATTGTACTGCACCCAAGATATCCAAACTTAAAAATACAAAATACTATAAAAAATAGTGATTATATATATAAAAAATCATTAATATGACCTAATGGCAATAATAAATAATGTCAATTTTCCTGTATAAACCCTTAAAATAACCTTCCTACCTTTAACCATTTGCATAGCTTTTACTACTAAACACTTTTTCTAGTTAAAAAACTTTTGTCTACTAAATTTTTTGACCTAGCTATACTATATTGGTGTTCATAGACCCTCTGTTTGAGCTTACCCTCGGTCTTGCCAATATAGAATGCATCACAATGGGTGCAGGAAGCACAATAAACGACACCTTGTGAGTCGCATGAATAATGGCCCAAGATTTTATAATATAGTATAGCTAGGTCAATAAATACCAATGCCCTTGCAAGACACGTTATGTTGTTCCCAGAGCATAATTTTAGGTTTGTGGTCTTGCAGAAAATCGAGCAAAGCATTAGGGGAGGGCCATGGTACTTGAGGCTCGAGGAAGTTGAACTGGAGTGGCAAATACGGACTTTAGCTTACATTCTTCCTGGACTTAACGAACAAATATCTATTAAATGCCTTCTTAAAAAGAAAGCCCTTAATAGATGAATTTTTAGTAGACAAAAGTTTTTTTAACTAAAAAAAAGTGTTTAGTAGTAAAAGCTATGCAAATGGTTAAAGGTAGGAAGATTATTTTAAGGGTTTATACAGGAAAATTGACATTATTTATTATTGTCATTAGGTCATATTAATGATTTTTTATATACATAATCACTATTTTTTTTAGTATTTTGTATTTTTAAGTTTGGATATCTTGGGTGCAGTACAATATGATATAATTTGATTTGCACCTTGTATTCAGCTCGCATAATAGGTACCCAATGTCAACAATTCGGCTTAGTACTTTGTGTGTTTAAATAATGTGTTTTTAAGAAAACTTTTAATTGAATAAGTTTCATGCTTGTTAATTAATTAGTACATTTATTAAGTACTTAATTGTATATATATATATATATATATATATATATATATATATAAAACAACTGGGGTTTTTTTGAATATGTTTGAGTTTGGTCTGAAGAAGCTGGCGCATTCTGGCCGGTGAAAGCGCTTACCATTTAATTGTGAATAAAGGAGTTTCGTTTTGGGAGCCTTCTCGCCTTTTTCGTTTTGTGGATTTACTATTCAAACATGAAGTTTTAGACTCCATGTGGAGTATGAAGGGTTTTACAAACGTTTGTTGACAATTTAAAAAAGTAATTTGTTATTTTTGGGTATCTAGTATTGCAATTATAGTCAACAGATTTATCATTGATGAATGTGTTTTTTCATATAAAATGTTTTAGAGTTGGGGAGTGGTTTGAAGATATAACTACCTCTACTTGGAATGCATGTGAATTTTTTTTTTATGCAGTTGTGTTTCACCAAACATCTGTCTCATTTTAAATGCATCTCTTTAAATATTAATAGTTTAAATAATGGTTGTAAGAGAGGAAACTTAAATTTTAAAGGTATTTAATTCCCAGATTATCCTTCTACAGGAGACTTACTTATTGCAGACAGACGTAGATAGGTACAGTACTAAATCATATTCTGTTTTATCTAGCTCTCGTGATAATCAGAAAAAAGAGGGGTGGTTATTTTGTGGAGAAATGCTTTACCTTTTCCTAAATTGGTAGTTCCTATAATGATGATAAAGGTTTGCTTTGCTCAGCAACATTTGAAATTAATAAGAAATTATACACCTTTATTAATGTATGTTGGATTCCAGGAATAGGAACTAGGACTGTTACACAACATCTAGAAAAAAATTATTAAAATTTTAAAGGGTAGTATTATATTGGCATGTGACTTTAATTGTATTCTAAAAGATGATGACAGTAATATCATTAGAAAGAGAAGAATATCTCCTGCAGCAAAGGCACTAATACAATGTATAGACCTATTGCATATTAAAGACATACATGAGTTTGCAGACTCAGATTCACTCTATTTCACTCATTACTTACTTAGGATGGAACTCGAGCTAGAATAGACAGAGTTTATATATCAAATGATCTAATAAATAGTCTACATAAGGTTAAGAGTTGTAGCTTGTCCTCTTTCAGATCATAATGCTATAACTTTTGTTTTAATCTTAAAACATAGTACCAGTATTCCTATTAAACATATTCCTGCATATATAACTAATCTAAAAGACTTTCTTTGAAAGGAAATTCAGACATTTATTGAAATTAGCCATACAATGGATGCATCTGAGATATATTTATGGGATGCTTTAAAAGAATTTCTATATGATACAATTACAGCCTGGTATGCTTTAAGGAGGAACCACTGGGACAAGGACACCTACTTGATCTACAAGAAGAAATCGATAAACTAAATTTTGACAGTTAAAAACAAATACAAATATGGTAAAAGAAATAAATAATCTAAATAATAAACATTTAGAAATCCTGAATCATAAGACTATGATTAATCTGGACAAGTTTTAAACAGGTAATTATTATGTTAACCCTAAATATATGCATAAGTTAGCTACCAAAACAAAACTATTTAATAAATCCAGACACATTAGAGAAATATATTCTCCAAAGAAAAAAGAAGATGGTTACTGAAACTGAAGATATTTTTAAATAATTTAGAAATCATTTTAATGCAATAAATTGTAATAACTCAATAATGGACTCCGAAGAGAAAATTACAAAGTTTATAAGAAACTATACAAAAAAAAAACTAACTGAAGATCAAATGAAAGTTACTGACAGGCCTATTTTATAGTCTGAATTAAAATCCCAAATTAACAAATTAAAACTCAATAAATCTCCAGGTAATTAAGGCATTATTCCTAAATGTTATAAGTTAATGCCAAAAGAAGCTTCATCAGACATATTACTTAAAGTTTTTAAGTTAGTTAAAGAACTAGTAAATATGCCTCCCTTCTGGAAATACACTCTTATTTCTCCAATACTAAAATCAGACAAAGAACCTGTAAAATTGTCTTCTTATAGACCAATTTCTTTCCTAAACATAGATTATAAACTGTTCATGTCTATTCATGCCAACAGGTTAAAACAGTTTCTTCCAACCTTGATTAATGATGATCAAACTGGCTTTAGTTTAAATAGAAATTCTTATGATAACATTAAACAAATTCTAACCATAACTGATTATGCAAATAGAGCAAATGAGAACTTAACCCTGGTAAGTCTAGATATTGATGTTGCCTTTTACTAGGTCAAGTGGAACTATCTGTCATTGGTTCTAGAAGAAAACAATTTCTCAAGTACCTTTATTCATCTCATTAATCATCTTTATGTTAATTATTTTACTTATGTAAAAACAGACTCATATACTTCACAATCAATTACGGTTTCTAAAGGAACCAAACAAGGATGTCCATTCTGTCCTCTACTCTTTACTTTAGTTATTGAATCATTTGCTAATTTGATAAGATCCTCCTCAAATATTAAAGGTATTCAGATAGACAAGAATCTAACTTCCAAGATTCAACTGTTTGCAGAGGATATTCTTATGACCCTGAATGAGTGTAATGATTCACTTTCGACAGTTTTCAATTCAATGGAAATTTTTCAGAAGAAATCTGATCTTAGTTTTAATGAAAATAAAATGAAAATATTACCTATAAACTTTTACATTAAGGACATAGAAAAAAAGATTTAATGAATATATACAGTCCAAGAAAATAAGATAAAGTACTTAAGAACCTGTATAAAAAGATTAATTCTTTAATATTATTTGTGTGTGTGTGTGTGTGTGTGTGTGTGTGTGTGTGTGTGTGTGTGTGTGTGTGTGTGTGTGGTATCCTAACAAGCCCAGAATAGCTTTAAACCATTATATAAGAGATTGGTCTTCAGGTGGTATTGGTCTACCAGATCTGGAATTATATTCTTTATCATCTATTATCAAGACAATTACACTTTGGTCAAACAATAATTATTCTGCTTCATGGAAAGATTTTCAAGGAAGTCTTTGAATATAATGCAATTGTTTTAACATTCAAATCATTATTTAAACAATTCCTTGCCTTGGTTATTAAAACACTATTTCTTAAAAAGTTTTAACCAAACAATCAACTCTTCCTATATCTCTATCACAATGAATACTTTGAAAAAGTTTATTTATAGAAATCCAATCTATAAAGCATGGATTTTCTGATCTTTCTAATAGCTTATACTCAAGAAAACAATGCCACACTAAATGTGTCCACATTAGTCATTTTTAAAGAAAATAAGCTGATATATTGGCTTCAGTTAATGAATAAAGAAAACTGTATTCTGTTCAACATATAATTAATCATTTTTATTTGGATGAAGATATGTGGTTGCATGTACAAAACTGGAGACAATTAGTTGAAGGCAGAATAAAGGTTATGCAGCCAATTGTAAGAGAGTCTGTTCCTAAGCTGATCTTTCATTTTCTTTGATACAAGTGTAAATATGAAGGAAAGGTCTTCTTTCCAAAATTTATAAAGTGACAGAAAAAGAATTGGAATATAATAAAAATAGCTACTGGAATTAATTTAAACTCATAAATAATAAGAATCCTAATGATGAAGATAAAAAAAATTATTTTATCATCATCAATATAATCTACCTGTACACTTACATTTAGACTATTTACATGGAAGTTTTTACTCAGGTCTCTCTTTACACTACACAGAATTTAATTAATATCCAAAAGTATGATGGTTTGCTGGAAATGTAAAGTAGACCTTAAAGTGGACAGGCAGCATATGTTTTTTGATTGTCCTAGACTTAAGCCACATTGGAAAGAGATTAATGTATTCCTGCAGGCTTTTTTTCTGATAAAATTTATTTAATTAAATCATAAGTTTTATTTAATACTCTAATACCTGACTGTGTTTGAAGACTGAAATATCTATTTGCATGGAGCATTACAGCAATTGCAAGAAAAAGAAACCTGAAAACTATTAAAACAAAACAAAAGTGTCCGCACGAGCCAGGAATTCAAGAAACGGAACGCACTTTATTTCAACAAATAACAGCGTTTTCGCTTCCAATACAACAGAAGCTTCATCAGCAGTAACAGGGCGCCAACCCACATAATTTAAAAACTTCTAGGTGACGTATGATTGATGTCACTACTAATTAAAAGTTCTACTCAAGTTAAAACAGCCATGTCTTAAATAAGGCATGTATATTTAAAACATATATCAAAAATATATGTAAAAAATGAACAATACAATACGTTGACACAAGTAAGAAAGCATTTCTAACCTGCTGCCTAATTAAGTAATATAAAAGTGTAAAAAGTAAAAACAATATAGAGGCACCAAACAATGTAAATGTTTTTTTTACAGCACTTCGAACAAGAATGAAGGGGTTTATCTTAGAACAAAAAGAATAAGCCACAATATTTAAAGACGCTGTTAGGTGCTATTCAACCCCAATCCAGCATTGGTTTAATAGTTAACTACATTAATCATTACCTAAGATAGCTCCTATATTTTAAAATTGAAGCTATATTGCAGCTATCATTAAGCCCAGGATAAGAGAAGGCATCTAACTGAAGTTGCCACTCCAATTCGCGTGTCTCCAAAATAAGGGATTGTGGTCCGCCTCTGATGTCAAATTTGATGTTATCTATACCCATGAATTTAAAACTGTGGCAACAATTACTCAAGATGTGTTTAGAGAGGGCATTACCGCTCCTCTTATTCTTGATGGCATAGATGTGTTGGTAAATACGGTCTCTGAATCGTCGGACCGTCTTGCCAACATAAAATGCATAACAGCAGTCACAAAAAGCCACGTAAACAATGGATTTGGTGTTGCAATTTATTTTCTGGTTAATTACGTATTTCCTTTCACCAATGATAAAGGAATTTCCCACTCGTAAATAGGAACACCAATTACAGCAGCCACAACTAGAAGTCCCTTTTTGTCTAACCATGAAGTCAGTTAGTTTGTTACGTTGTAGTAGATCCTTAAGGTTGTTACCTCTTTTAAATGTGAATAAGGGTGTTATACCTAACTTTTCGTGTAATCCGGAATTTGTGATAAAATACCAGTTTTTACGGATGACAGAGCACAGGGACCCAGAATTAATATTAAAAGGGGAGATGAAGCCAATGGAGAAGTTTTTATTTTTATTTTTGTCAATATTAAGGGCCACTTCACTGTTTATAGTTGGTGACGTTTCCCTCCCCAAATTAGAACAAGCAGTGCAATTCAGAAAAGGGGATTGATGTTCAATGGATGACAGCAAAGGTACATAGGTACCATTCAATCGTTTAAAGGATACCTCACGAATTAAATCAGAGACAAAATCTGCTGGGTACCCACGATTTGAGAACATATCAAACAACAATGAACATTCCTTATCAAAGGCATCCTCCGTGCTGCACATGCGGGCAGCCCTAACTAGTTGGCCCTTGACAATGGAACGCTTTTGCCTCCAAGGATGGCAACTTGTAAAATGCAAAAACGAGTTGCAATACGTTGCTTTCCTAAAAATGGAGGAGCAAAATCTATGGTTAATGGTGTCTTTACTTAACTGGACATCAAGATAGTCGATCTCATTTGATGAAAAATGATGCGTGAATTTTAAAAATTGTGTTGAAGAATTCATGTGTGCTAGTAAGTTCAAAGCATCATCTTCACTCCCTTTAAACAACACAAATACATCATCAAGAAAGCGGGTATAGATTTTAGAATGCTCTACAAAGATGGGATGGTTAAAAAGATATTTTCTCTCCCAGTAGGCAACAAACATGTTGGCTACACTGCTGCCACATGGGGAGCCCAACGCTATACCTTTCTTTTGTAAGTAATAATTTCCTTCAAACATAAAAAAGTTTGAAGACAAAACTATATCAAGTAACACCGTAACCAAGAAGATGTCGTTGTTGCATGCCCCACAATCTTTGAGCATAAGTTCAATCCATTCAGTAGCCTCTTCGTGTGGTATTGATGTATAGAGGTCAACCACATCGATGGTCAAAAAATTGAGGCTGCTGTCAAATTGAGTTTCATTAATTAAGCTCAAAAAGGACCATGAATCTTTACAGATTTGGGGAATAGTTTTCAAGTATTTTCCAATAATACTATCGATAAGGCGGGCACATGGATGTGTAATGGAACATCTTCCATCCACTAGAGCACGCATAGGTGGATCAGTGAGGCTCTTATGGAGTTTAGGGATCCCAAACATAATGGGAACCTTAGGGTAGGAAACATCAATGAAGTTGTAAAGGTCAATATTAATCCTACCCTCCAGGTACAAGTCCCTAAAATAACCCTTAATTCTATTATAGGTGCTTGTTAATTCATTTAACGAACAGCCTTCATAAGCTGGTGAGTCTAATACTTGCTTCATTCTAGTGGAATATTCCGCCTTATCAAATATAACTAGACCCCCTCCCTTGTCTGGCTTGATAACTCTGACTGTCATGTTGCATATTTTGTCTAAAGCCAAAATCTGATCGGGAGAGATGTTTTTAATAGTCCCTCCTCCCCTTTCTGTTATGGATAAATGTCTGAAATCCAATTCACAGGCCTTCTCAAAAGTGAAAAGGCATGGGTGTAGAGGGGGGTTGAAGGAGCTAGCCAGCTTTAGGTGGGGCATGTCACTAGTTAAAGTATTGTTGAAGAAGATATTTAAATTGAGTTTACGAACAAACAATTTTAAGTCTAATAAGGTTTTGGCTAGCCTGAATTTATGATCAGGAACAAAGTTCAGACCTTTAGCCAACAACTCTATCAGTACTTCATCAACAATAATATCAGAAAAGTTACAAACAAAAAAGTCTCCCTTCAAATTAGATAATACTGTCGGGGTTTGCTTAACCTCAGATGTACCATCTATTCGATTAACATTGATTTCAGTTAATTCCAGTTCTTGTTCCTCTGATATCGATTGCCTTTCTTGCCTAAAAAAGGCTTCTGGTGGTTGTTATTGTCTTTTTTACTGAAAGATTTAATTCTGTTACTTCTCCTCGGCCCTTGCTCGTTGGTTGCTTCTCCTCCTTCACTACTGGGGCCTCCGTCAGTAAGGGGTTGTACAACCCCCTCCCCATTCACATTAATGTTATCCAAGGCTTGAGGGCTATTCTCCATATAATTGCTAGATCTGTTGGCCCTTTTAACCAAGTTTAAGTAGGCAGTCTTAGTTTGATAGGCATTTCTGTCTCTCACTAGCTTTTTGAATTTGTTAGCTTTCAACTTAACTAACAAAGAATCAATGCTAGTAAATGACCGTTGGTAATCAAATTTATACCTAAACAAATTCCCGTCAGATTTGATGTTGGCATCTGGCATTGAAGCTTCATCCAGTAAAACATTAATATGTTTCAAATAGTTCTTAATCATAAGTTCTAAAAATTCTGCCCCTTGTTTATTGAACAAAGTCTCTAGCTCAGAAATAAATGTATTGTCAGTGAATAGACCTGTAGGTGTGAAGGAACTACGCAGTCCCTTAGGTATAATCCCTTCAGACAAGCACTGTTGAAAATAGGAAACTTCCAGTTGAAGTTTCTTAATGGTAAGTAATTTTGAGTCCAAGGCTTTCAAATTCTTAGTTATAATGTCAAAAGGATTACCTTGACAAGGAGAGTCTGCCACCGGTGTACCCGACCCTGTAGGTCCGCCAAAAGCGAAATGGTTTGAGTTCTTGGCCCATTCGGCCATAGAAGGCACTCCAATAAGTGGATCAGCTGCTCCAGCCCCTTGATGGATAGTCGGTTGATGTATAAAATTGTTTTGAGAGCCTCCGTTGGCACCAACGTTGCGATCATTGCTAATGTTTTCAGTATTAGCAAAATTGAGCACCCGCCCGATGTTGTGTACCTCACCAGGAAACAAGTTCACTGCCCCTGTTGAAATAGTAGAAGCAGGCAGAGTCGAACGTAATACCTGCCCAGCTGGAATATCAGCGCTACTAGCTCCTGGTAGTTGAATGTTACTATCCGTCATTTGTAGAGTGTTAGTCTGCCCTTGACTAACACTGTTTCTTTCAATAGAGTCCAACCGGGAGTTGATGGCATCTAATCTTTGAGAAAGCGCTACCATTAGCGCTTCCATGTTAGATTGTTCACGAGAGTTGTTTGCACTATTAGTGCCAAAAATATTAGGTGAACCCGGGCTCGACGGTACACTAAAAGACATACCAACTCGGGAAAAAGAAACCTGAAAACTATTAAAACAAAACAAAAGTGTCCGCACGAGCCAGGAATTCAAGAAACAGAACGCACTTTATTTCAACAAATAACAGCGTTTTCACTTCCGATACAACAGAAGCTTCATCAGCAGTAACAGGGCGCCAACCCACATAATTTAAAACTTCTAGGTGATGTATGATTGATGTCACTACTAATTAAAAGTTCAACTCAAGTTAAAACAGCCATGTCTTAAATAAGGCATGTATATTTAAAACATATATCAAAAATATATGTAAAAAATGAACAATACAATACATTGACACAAGTAAGAAAGCATTTCTAACCTGCTGCCTAATTAAGTAATATAAAAGTGTAAAAAGTAAAAACAATATAGAGGCACCAAACAATGTAAATGTTTTTTCTACAGCACTTCGAACAAGAATGAAGGGGTTTATCTTAGAAGAAAAAGAATAAGCCACAATATTTAAAGACTTGCTGTTAGGTGCTATTCAACCCCAATCCAGCATTGGTTTAATAGTTAACTACATTAATCATTACCTAAGATAGCTCCTATATTTTAAAATTGAAGCTATATTGCAGCTATCATTAAGCCCAGGATAAGAGAAGGCATCTAACTGAAGTTGCCACTCCAATTCGCGTGTCTCCAAAATAAGGGATTGTGGTCTGCCTCTGATGTCAAATTTGATGTTATCTGTACCCATGAATTTAAAACTGTGGCCACAATTACTCAAGATGTGTTTAGAGAGGGCATTATCGCTCCTCTTATTCTTGATGGCATAGATGTGTTGGTAAATACGGTCTCTGAATCATCGGTCCGTCTTGCCAACATAAAATGCATAACAGCATTCACAAAAAGCCACGTAAACAACGGATTTGGTGTTGCAATTTATTTTCTGGTTAATTACGTATTTCCTTTCACCAATGGAAAAGGAATTTCCCACTCGTAAATAGGAACACCAATTACAGCAGCCACAACTAGAAGTCCCTTTTTGTCTAACCATGAAGTCGGTTAGTTTGTTACGTTGTAGTAGATCCTGTTGTTTGATATGTTCTCAAATCGTGGGTACCCAGCAGATTTTATCTCTGATTTAATTTGTGAGGTATCCTTTAAACGATCGAATGGTACCTATGTACCTTTGCTGTCATCCATTGAACATCAATCCCCTTTTCTGAATTGCACTGCTTGTTCTAATTTGGGGAGGGAAACGTCACCAACTATAAACAGTGAAGTGGCCCTTAATATTGACAAAAATAAAAATAAAAACTTCTCCATTGGCTTCATCTCCCCTTTTAATATTAATTCTGGGTCCCTGTGCTCTGTCATCCGTAAAAACTGGTATTTTATCACAAATTCCGGATTACACGAAAAGTTAGGTATAACACCCTTATTCACATTTAAAAGAGGTAACAACCTTAAGGATCTACTACAACGTAACAAACTAACCGACTTCATGGTTAGACAAAAATGGACTTCTAGTTGTGGCTGCTGTAATTGGTGTTCCTATTTACGAGTGGGAAATTCCTTTTCCATTGGTGAAAGGAAATACGTAATTAACCACAAAATAAATTGCAACACCAAATCCATTGTTTACGTGGCTTTTTGTGAATGCTGTTATGCATTTTATGTTGGCAAGACGGACCGACGATTCAGAGACCGTATTTACCAACACATCTATGCCATCAAGAATAAGAGGAGCGATAATGCCCTCTCTAAACACATCTTGAGTAATTGTGGCCACAGTTTTAAATTCATGGGTATAGATAACATCAAATTTGACATCAGAGGCGGACCACAATCCCTTATTTTGGAGACACGCGAATTGGAGTGGCAACTTCAGTTAGATGCCTTCTGTTATCCTGGGCTTAATGATAGCTGCAATATAGCTTCAATTTTAAAATATAGGAGCTATCTTAGGTAATGATTAATGTAGTTAACTATTAAACCAATGCTGGATTGGGGTTGAATAGCACCTAACAGCGTCTTTAAATATTGTGGCTTATTCTTTTTGTTCTAAGATAAACCCCTTCATTCTTGTTCGAAGTGCTGTAGAAAAAACATTTACATTGTTTGGTGCCTCTATATTGTTTTTACTTTTTACACTTTTATATTACTTAATTAGGCAGCAGGTTAGAAATGCTTTCTTACTTGTGTCAACGTATTGTATTGTTCATTTTTTACATATATTTTTGATATATGTTTTAAATATACATGCCTTATTTAAGACATGGCTGTTTTAACTTGAGTTGAACTTTTAATTAGTAGTGACATCAATCATACGTCACCTAGAAGTTTTTAAATTATGTGGGTTGGCGCCCTGTTACTGCTGATGAAGCTTCTGTTGTATCGGAAGCGAAAACGCTGTTATTTGTTGAAATAAAGTGCGTTCCGTTTCTTGAATTCCTGGCTCGTGCTGACACTTTTGTTTTGTTTTAATAGTTTTCAGGTTTCTTTTTCCCGAGTTGGTATGTCTTTTAGTGTACCGTCGAGCCCGGGTTCACCTAATATTTTTGGCACTAATAGTGCAAACAACTCTCGTGAACAATCTAACATGGAAGCGCTAATGGTAGCGCTTTCTCAAAGATTAGATGCCATCAACTCCCGGTTGGACTCTATTGAAAGAAACAGCGTTAGTCAAGGGCAGACTAACACTCTACAAATGACGGATAGTAACATTCAACTACCAGGAGCTAGTAGCACTGATATTCCAGCTGGGCAGGTATTACGTTCGACTCTGCCTGCTTCTACTATTTCAACAGGGGCAGTGAACTTGTTTCCTGGTGAGGTACACAACATCGGGCGGGTGCCCAATTTTGCTAATACTGAAAACATTAGCAATGATCGCAACGTTGGTGCCAACGGAGGCTCTCAAAACAATTTTATACATCAACCGACTATCCATCAAGGGGCTGGAGCAGCTGATCCACTTATTGGAGTGCCTTCTATGGCCGAATGGGCCAAGAACTCAAACCATTTCGCTTTTGGTGGACCTACAGGGTCGGGTACACCGGTGGCAGACTCTCCTTGTCAAGGTAATCCTTTTGACATTATAACTAAGAATTTGAAAGCCTTGGACTCAAAATTACTTACCATTAAGAAACTTCAACTGGAAGTTTCCTATTTTCAACAGTGCTTGTTTGAAGGGATTATACCTAAGGGACTGCTTAGTTCCTTCACACCTACAGGTCTATTCACTGACAATACATTTATTTCTGAGCTAGAGACTTTGTTCAATAAACAAGGGGCAGAATTGTTAAAACTTATGATTAAGAACTATTTAAAACATATTAATGTTTTACTGGATGAAGCTTCAATGCTAGATGCCAACATCAAATCTGACGGGAATTTTTTTAGGTATAAATTTGATTACCAATGGTCATTTACTAGCATTGATTCTTTGTTAGTTAAGTTGAAAGCTATCAAATTCAAAAAGCTAGTGAGAGACAGAAATGCCTATCAAACTAAGACTGCCTACTTAAACTTGGTTAAAAGGGCCAACAGATCTAGCAATTATATGGAGAATAGCCCTCAAGCCTTGGATAACATTAATGTGAATGGGGAGGGGGTTGTACAACCCCTTACTGACGGAGGCCCTAGTAGTGAAGGAGGAGAAGCAACCAACGAGCAAGGGCCGAGGAGAAGTAACAGAATTAAATCTTTCAGTAAAAAAGAGAATAACAACCACCAGAAGCCTTTTTTAGGCAAGAAAGGCAATCAATATCAGAGGAACAAGAATTGGAATTAACTGAAATCAATGTTAATCGAATAGATGGTACATCTGAGGTTAAGCAAACCCCGACAGTATTATCTAATTTGAAGGGAGACTTTTTTGTTTATAACTTTTCTGATATTATTGTTGATGAAGTACTGATAGAGTTGTTGGCTAAAGGTCTGAACTTTGTTCCTGATCATAAATTCAGGCTAGCCAAAACCTTATTAGACTTAAAATTGTTTGTTCATAAACTCAATTTAAATATCTTCTTCAACAATACTTTAACTAGTGACATGCCCCACCTAAAGCTGGCTAGCTCCTTCAACCCCCCTCTACACCCATGCCTTTTCACTTTTGAGAAGGCCTGTGAATTGGATTTCAGACATTTATCCATAACAGAAAGGGGAGGAGGGACTATTAAAAACATCTCTCCTGATCAGATTTTGGCTTTAGACAAAATATGCAACATGACAGTCAGAGTTATCAAGCCAGACAAGGGAGGGGGTCTAGTTATATTTGATAAGGCGGAATATTCCACTAGAATGAAGCAAGTATTAGACTCACCAGCTTATGAAGGCTCTTCGTTAAATGAATTAACAAGCACCTATAATAGAATTAAGGGTTATTTTAGGGACTTCTACCTGGAGGGTAGGATTAATATTGACCTTTACAACTTCATTGATGTTTCCTACCCTAAGGTTCCCGTTATGTTTGGGATCCCTAAAATCCATAAGAGCCTCACTGATCCACCTATGCGTGCTCTAGTGGATGGAAGATGTTCCATTACACATCCATGTGCCCGCCTTATCGATAGTATTATTGGAAAATACTTGAAAACTATTCCCCAAATCTGTAAAGATTCATGGTCCTTTTTGAGCTTAATTAATGAAAATCAATTTGACAGCAGCCTCAATTTTTGACCATCGATGTGGTTGACCTCTATACATCAATACCACACGAAGAGGCTACTGAATGGATTGAACTTATGCTCAAAGATTGTGGGGCATGCAACAACGACATCTTCTTGGTTACGGTGTTACTTGATATAGTTTTGTCTTCAAACTTTTTTATGTTTGAAGGAAATTATTACTTACAAAAGAAAGGTATAGCGATGGGCAGCAGTGTAGCCAACATGTTTGTTGCCTACTGGGAGAGAAAATATCTTTTTAACCATCCCATCTTTGTAGAGCATTCTAAAATCTATACCCGCTTTCTTGATGATGTATTTGTGTTGTTTAAAGGGAGTGAAGATGATGCTTTGAACTTACTAGCACACATGAATTCTTCAACACAATTTTTAAAATTCACGCATCATTTTTCATCAAATGAGATCGACTATCTTGATGTCCAGTTAAGTAAAGACACCATTAACCATAGATTTTGCTCCTCCATTTTTAGGAAAGCAACGTATTGCAACTCGTTTTTGCATTTTACAAGTTGCCATCCTTGGAGGCAAAAGCGTTCCATTGTCAAGGGCCAACTAGTTAGGGCTGCCCGCATGTGCAGCACGGAGGATGCCTTTGATAAGGAATGTTCATTGTTGTTTGATATGTTCTCAAATCGTGGGTACCCAGCAGATTTTATCTCTGATTTAATTCGTGAGGTATCCTTTAAACGATTGAATGGTACCTATGTACCTTTGCTGTCATCCATTGAACATCAATCCCCTTTTCTGAATTGCACTGCTTGTTCTAATTTGGGGAGGGAAACGTCACCAACTATAAACAGTGAAGTGGCCCTTAATATTGACAAAAATAAAAATAAAAACTTCACCATTGGCTTCATCTCCCCTTTTAATATTAATTCTGGGTCCCTGTGCTCTGTCATCCGTAAAAACTGGTATTTTATCACAAATTCCGGATTACACGAAAAGTTAGGTATAACACCCTTATTCACATTTAAAAGAGGTAACAACCTTAAGGATCTACTACAACGTAACAAACTAACCGACTTCATGGTTAGACAAAAAGGGACTTCTAGTTGTGGCTGCTGTAATTGGTGTTCCTATTTACGAGTGGGAAATTCCTTTTCCATTGGTGAAAGGAAATATGTAATTAACCACAAAATAAATTGCAACACCAAATCCATTGTTTACGTGGCTTTTTGTGAATGCTGTTATGCATTTTATGTTGGCAAGACGGACCGACGATTCAGAGACCGTATTTACCAACACATCTATGCCATCAAGAATAAGAGGAGCGATAATGCCCTCTCTAGACACATCTTGAGTAATTGTGGCCACAGTTTTAAATTCATGGGTATAGATAACATCAAATTTGACATCAGAGGCGGACCACAATCCCTTATTTTGGAGACACGCGAATTGGAGTGGCAACTTCAGTTAGATGCCTTCTCTTATCCTGGGCTTAATGATAGCTGCAATATAGCTTCAATTTTAAAATATAGGAGCTATCTTAGGTAATGATTAACGTAGTTAATTATTAAACCAATGCTGGATTGGGGCTGAATAGTATCTAACAGCAAGTCTTTAAATATTGTGGCTTATTCTTTTTGTTCTAAGATAAACCCCTTCATTCTTGTGTGAAGTGCTGTAGAAAAAACATTTACATTGCTTGGTGCCTCTATATTGTTTTTACTTTTTACATTTTTATATTACCTAATTAGGCAGGAGGTTAGAAATGCTTTCTTACTTGTGTCAACGTATTGTACTGTTCATTTTTTTACATATATTTTTTGATATATGTTTTAAATATACATGCCTTATTTAAGACATGGTTGTTTTAACTTGAGTTGAATTTTTAATTAGTAGTGACATCAATCATACGTCACCTAGTAGTTTTTAAATCATGTGGGTTGGCGCCCTGTTACTGCTGATGAAGCTTCTGTTGTATCGGAAGCGAAAACGCTGTTATTTGTTGAAATAAAGTGCGTTCCGTTTCTTGAATTCCTGGCTCGTGCGGACACTTTTGTTTTGTTTTAATAGCAATTGCAAGAAAAGTTATAACAGAAACTGGAAGAATTAATCCATTCCATCCTTCAATGAATTCTGGAATATTGCAACTGAAGTTTCTCAACTGGAATTTATTACTATTAAGCCAAGGTCTACCAGAATCACTTCTGCATATAATTCCTGGAAAAGTCCGAAAGAACTATTAAACAAACAATGATTAATACTCTCAAGATATTTTTTTATCTACTGAAATCTCTAGAATGTTTTTATTTAGTAGACACTCTTGTAAATAGTTGTTTGTTGTGTTTATGAAATGAATTTATTATTTAATTTCTTTTTATTTTTTTTCAGTTTGTTAAATATTTCCTTTTAATTTTAAATCTTACCACTTGTTTTTTTCTTTGTTTTTGTTTAAAATTCAATAAAAATATTTTCGAAAAAACATATATATATATATATATATATATATATATATATATATATATACTTCCAGACGATCTAAAATAAGAAATTGCAAAAGAAGCATTTGCCAGATTCGGAGATATCTGGATGTGTAGCATAGATGGTTACAGCTGCCAGCGACTAACAAGCTTTATGGTAATCAATATGTAAATAGACATTATTCAGGTTTTGCCCTGAAAACAAACAAGTGTTGCATTGTGAGTCTTAAAAAAGAAGCAATTAAATGCAGACTCATACCATTAGCAGTTCATAGTAATTCTCTACAAAATGATCATAAAACTCAGCTTAGAGAACTAAAGTTGCATTCTTTCGAAAGGTGAAAATACCCTTAAGGTAGTAAAACATACCATACTGAAAGTTATAGTAGTATTATAAATCTTATTTTGCTTTCCAAAATGTTATTTGCACGCACTGCTTCTTAGTGGAAGTTTATATGAGTATCTGATTTGGCCTACTGGGCAAAGTCCATATTAGAGGGGGCCTCAACAGAAAACCTATTTGAAACGTTCCATTTTCTAAAGCTAGGTTTCTCTCATATACTTAGGCAGTTGCCTTCAGCTGAAACTCCCACACAGGCTTAAATATTCACACTTTTATAAACATCTGAACTGCATCTAAAAAACTTTTGGTCTAGCATTTAAACAGTTTAAAGGTAGTTTCCCTACCTTTCATCAAAATCTGTATAAACGACATTTGCAATTGTTTAGTCTTTTTTCTCTGTTTTCCCCAAACCTGAAAGCACAGAATGTTAGCCACAGACTGCACAAGAACACAGCTTTTAAGCCCTATGGGCAACAGTGCTGCTGTTATAAAGTTCTGTAAATAATAAATGCAAGTAAGCATTAAGGAAAATAAATTATTAATTGCTATGCGGTAGCAGAGCACTAAGGCATGTAGTAAATCACAAGATAAAGGCAGTGTCCTTCCACACCTAGTTGTAACATTATCATAGAAGCAACCAGTACCTTCAAGTGCCCTAAGCTGCTTATAAAAATGGACCTTGTTTGTTTTCTGTGAATTTTAAAATGCGCTGTAAATTACTATTATATGAAACAAAAATAATAAATTATTAGGACCTTGTTTTGATTAAGTAATACAGCTGTATAAGTTAGTTCTTTTTAAATATTTACTTTCTAAATTGTATAAATGTTGCCTCAGGCTAAACTCAGACACTGTAAAATGAAAGGAAATCAATTTGTAAAAGAAAATATATGCAGCTATATTTCCAAACAGCTAATGTTAAAAACTGAAAAGCATCATTACTTGTAATTGAGTTTTGTGGCCTGTTTACATTGTGAAGGTGGGTATCATTGCCCTTTGCATTTTTTATTAGTAGGGGTATAAAGATTTTACTTTGACTTACTTGTTTTTATTTTTATAAATTATTTTTGTCTGTTCAGAAGCTGTGTCTAATTTCTCTTGTATTATGCTGATAAGGTATGTACAATGGCAAGAGAAAATATATTTGAAACACTTCATACAACAACCATTACAAGCCTCTTGTGTTAGCTCATGTTAATCATTCAAAGGCATTGGACCAGATCTAGCACAAGGTGAACTAATCAGCTAATTAGGTCCCAATGCTGACAGGGATGGGGGTGTAGATGTGGTCTGAATCATTCGACTGCTCTGGCTCCAGAAAGCCTCACTCTGATTGGCTCAATGTCTCCACATTTGGGCCAATGAGAGACAGACTTGCTAGAGCTTCAAACCACGGTAATTTTGCTACGCTATTTTTTGGAACTGTAGCTCTTCAAGAAACTTTCTCTCATATATTTAGTTGCTAGCAAAATTGCAGTAATTTGTGAACCAGCTGGTTTGCTTTTGCTTCTTTTGGGAGCGGCTAACTTCACACAACTGGAACTGAATTGTTTCACTTGGATTTGTGAGCATAACATGTCATTTTATTTGTGAGTCAGCCATGTTACTTACATTGCTTAATGGAAATTAATATTTTGATGAGCAAAAGCACAAACTAGAATATCAGTTGAGAGCACTAACTGGAATATCTGTTTTACTTGCTTCTTTTGGGATCCACTTTGTTTGTTTTGCTTAATGAAAAAGAGAAAGTGCACTAACTGGAATATTGACATTTAACGGAAAGTGTGTGTGTATTTTATATATATATATATATATATATATATATATATATATATATATATGGGTTTACTCTATAACATCGACTTACCACAATGTTGAAACCCAATTCATAGAGACCCACTCTGGTGAGTGTTACTTGCTGGGTTGTTTTTGTTTTTTTGTTCTGGTGGCCAAGTGGTTCAGTCCCCAGGGTTAGGTTTTACAGTTCTGAGTGCTTGATATTGTAAGGTTTCGCTGATGTGGTTTCAATGATGTGGTAAATCGATGTTGTGAAGCAGACCCATATACATATACACATATATATATATATATATATATATATATATATACACACACACACACAGATATAGGGTATATATATATATATATATATATATATATATATATATATATATATATATATATAGTCAAACTCTCATCTGACCAGGTAAGTCACTGACAGCTATCTTAGTAATTATACTAGTCATTAGCACTACGGTAATGCCAGTTATTAGAGTCTCCATAATTACAATTCAGAAAATCTTATGAACACTGTCTGGTTTAATGACTTGCACAGAGTTACACAGTAGGCAAACAGAATTGGAAAGATTCAAACTCTGTGCATTTGGCTATATAAGGTAGCTCATCATGACATTAGAACCTTAATCCTCAGAGCCAACTGCCAGATCATCAATGATTTCTTTATTTTCTCATGAATCAGAGAGGATAACAATCATTTAATAATGCCACACAATCATTACAGTTTTATAGATCTTATTGTTCAAAGAATGCATGTTCCCCCATTGTCTTGGATTTATCCAGAATTCTTGGGCAAAGATGTTCCTTGTAAAATGTGAGGCTTTCTGGCAAATCATTGTAGACTGCAGTCACTAACTAAATACAGACATATGAGTTTAAGGGTTGCTGTTTTTCTTTTCAGCTTTTCCCAGTTAGGGGTCGCCACAGCGGAACTCCGGTCTGCTAATGATTGGCAGTCGATTTTTATTGTGCCGCGTTGCCAGCCCGATGCCCAACCTTCAGCAAAGGCACGCCCACTCATGCATGTCTTTCAGAGGCCACTCGACTGCTGGGAGGACATGCAAACTCCACACAGAAGGCACTCCAGCCAAGAATCGAACAGGAGAACATCTTGCTGTGAGGCAACAATGCTACCGCTGTACCACCGCAGCTTAAAGGTAACCATCTGAAATGTCAGGACCTGCTACAGTGATTCCCAAAATGAGGAAACTGAATGGCCAAAAGATCAGCTTTACGTATACTAAGCCTGTGATGCCACTTCTCTGAATATTCCATTTTCTCCAAGGTATGGTGATCTCAGAGTTTGTGTATAAGTTTGGGGGGAACTGCATAACACGTGGGTTCACGGGGGGGGTTGCCCTTCTTCAAAAAAGAAGTTTTAAAGAAAAGAGCGGTTTTCAGGGTTCATTCTTCTGCTGCGATTTTGTTCTGTTTTTTTTTTTTTTTTTTTACCTTGTCTGCACTTGGCATTTCAAGTGTTGGCATTTCAATAGGGAGCCATATTTAAGTCTATGTGTCCTTCAGGAAATTCTGTCAATGGAACACTTGTTATTCTAGCACCATTCTAAGTAAATGAGAGAATATTTAAAATCTTCACATGAGTTTTTGTCTCTCACGCATGAGCTAAGATGACTCTTGAGCTAAGAGGTTGGGATGGCATGAGGGGTGCACTACATGGTTCTCACAGCAGTGAGCTGTAATACACTCCTTGGTCGTTTACATATTTATTCATTCAGTTGATAGCAAACAAATATCTACATGTGCACAAGTCATACAGGGGGCTGTAACTGATGCTCATGTGTGTGTCTGTGTGTGTGTGTCTGTGTGTGTCTGTGTGTGTGTGTGTGTGTGTGTGTGTGTGTGTGTGTGTGTGTGTGTGTGTGTGTGTGTGTGTGTTGTATGCATTGATATGTAATTCCTGCTTCTTAAAGTAGTTATAGTGTAAAGGAAAGAATTGATTCTAGTAAAATGAAGCATCATCACATGAACCATGTTCTCTGGGTACAATCCTTGGTTTCCTTGTTTTGTTGACTGCTGAGTATGTTTACTATTTGACTGTGAATAAGTTGGGCAGTATGAAGTTTTCAAGTTTAATTTTACTATATTAATTATGAATGCATTTTTAATTTAACTTGTTTTCTGTAGGTGCACTGTGTTGGGCTACAACAGTTTGTCTGGTACTTAGTGCAAATGGGTGCACTATGAGTAGATAATTTACTGCTTCCTGTAGTGCAGGTTTGATTCATTTAGCCTTGGTTTGTCTAGTACGTGAACCTAACCAAGTCACTTTGCCAGACAGAACTCCTAGGCCACCCCTAAGAAGAGACACTTGTGTACAGTAGGCTGTCTCAAGCTGCACTGCACATTTGTCTTTTCAATTCCTGCACCCTTCAGATATCCACTGACTAGTAGTCAACACATGCCATTTGATTCTGAATACCAGTGTGTCTCTTGTAGTTTAATAAGTTGCCACATGCATTATTAAGTAATGTGAGTTTTAAAGGAAGTGAAATTTACTGCTGCTCGTGCCAAGGCTGTTTTCAATGAGATTGCTTTGTTTTCTTCATCACAGGGCTTTCTTTATTTCTGCTGCTAAATTTTTAATACATTTTAAATTACATCCAAATCTCTGATCATAGTGACAGTAAAATAATAAAATGATGTGGTCATACTGACAGCATTGTCAATTTAAAACTCAGACTGAGTACAATCAAAGATGAACTGTTTTGGTACTCAAAGTATAATCACATGGATCAGTTGTTTCTGGGTGTTCAGTGTCTAATGCCTTCGGATTAACAACACCAGGCAACAGTTATTGTTTGAGATAATAATGTGGAAAAAACACCTGCTTAAATCACAAACTTGCCTAAGCTCTAACACAAGTATATTACCACACCACTCCGTCTTAACGTTCCATAGTCATCTTCCTCCCAAACTTTCAATACATCATCCACCTATGCCCTTCCACTTTCTTTACTTACTTACCTGGACTACCTCCTACAAACTTTTTATCCCTTGCTACTGCCCACAACCTCTTATCCTAAAACTCCCTCTCACCCCTTTTTTCTCCTACTTTCTTTCTGACTTATTTCTTAACTCATCTCTCAAACATCTAATATCAAATCCTTCCTTTCTCCTCTATCCTATGTATATTACATTACCTATTCTTGAATCTGCTTATAAATTCCAGTGAATGTATTTTTTGCATATATCTTTCATTTACATTTTGTTAGCAGACCACAACTCTCTCTGCAGATGCAATCGCAGCACCTCCATTATAACTCTTGTACAAATTAATGTAACCATTTCTGGAATTTTACATGTTTTCTTCTACACGTGCTTTCTTTATATAAATGTAATATTTTCCTTTGTTATATGTTAATATTAAATATTGCTGGAGCTTTTCTCCCTGGGATTCAGATGAAAATGGGTTTTTAACCTAGTCAGACTTTCCCAGTCACAAAATGTCAATAAATAAATAAATAAATATACATGTTTAGTGTGATAGCATTGCTAGGAAGGTCGGCTATTGAGGGAGTATGTGCAGTATAACAGCATTCTGATTAGTGCAAGTAAAATGACAGCCACTGATAAGCTGTTTCTAAAGGAAACAAAAGTATTTGATCTTACACAATAGAGATAGGTAATACAATATAATACAGAGGCAATGTGACAATATCAGCACACAACACATACATGCTCTATGCACTGTGATAAAGGAAACCTTTGTGAATTAAAAGATTTTTGTTCAATCTTTTTGTCTGTCTTTTTAATGGCTACAAGCAATACAGAGATGACACATTCACAGATACTTGGCACAAAGTATGATAAAATATCAAAGTATGTAACCAAAAGTTATCTTTAGATGTTATAAAATAAATCAAGCTCTACAGGAAGAAAGAAGGAGACTTAATATGTCTACACAATGTCTTCATGTGGACTGGTGTGTGTGTGTGTGTGTGTGTGTGTGTGTGTATGTGTATATGTTTGTGTGTGCATGTGTCTGTGTTTGTGCGTGTCTGTGTGCGTGTGTGTGTGTGTCTGTGTGCTCTTTTGTTGCAAAAAAAGCAAATCATTTCAGTTTGTGGACAAGTAAAAAGCATTAATGTTGCTGAACCAAACTGATATGTTTCTAGTTTTACAAATGCCAATAAATATGCTGTGACAATTGGGGAGAAATGGGCGAAGGCTGCCAGCCTAGTCAAATAGAATTTACTATATAATTCTGGCATTTGTAAATAAATGTAAAATACAGGCATGTTTTCTTGAGTTGAAAAGAATACTGTGAAATGTGGAACTGCAAAATATGTGACAACATTGCACTCTACTGGCCCAGTGAAGCATGTTGTAACCCTTTCAGGTTAGAATTCGGCTCCAGTGAGTCCGGATGAAGGTTTCATGCCCATTGTTTTAAGGCTAAAGTTTATGACTGGAATTTAGATGTGGAATGTGCTTTATTGCTCTGGTTTCTGTTAGAGTATACATGTGAAATGACTTATATTGTAAGTTTCTGAGCAGGTGTTAAATTGCTAAATAATGCAGTTTGTGGCCTGAGAACTTAGACCAGGTGTCAAGATGATGCAATATGAATACTGGGAAAACCTAAGTGTCAAAATGATGTAATTTGGGAGGGCTCAGGAGAGCTCTTAGTTAGTGTTTAAAAACTATTATTCAGCATGAGACTAGGAGCATTTTGATCTTGGATTGCTTGCTCTTTATGTATGTAAGTAAGATAATAGCACTGTGATTTCTTTTAGGAATAGTTAAAGCTAGTTAGTTTCTGCAGCTTATGACATGTTTCCACATCTCCCAATGCATACAAGTATAAAAGAAATATGAGCTAAAAAGTGTTTATTTTATGTATAAATACAAATAATCTTCTTGTACAATAAATACCATGGAGTACTCTCACTTGCATAGTTTAGGTGTTCAGAAACAAGTGCCATTAAGAGTAAAGCAGCATGACTTACAATTGTAATGCACACTTTACACCTCCTCAAAATAAAGTATGTTTGCTTTGCAGACTGAATTAAAAGGCACTCGTGAGTGATCATTTGGATACAACAAAGTAGGGGTAAAGTCTGCCATAATGAAAATGGAGAGGTATTTTACATGCTTCTCCACTTGGATAAGATGCACATTTGGACTAAAATGTCCCCTTTTGTTCTGCTGTTTCACATAACAGATTAGATTCCTGGTATATACTTTCAGACAGTAGGGAGGGAGATAACAGTATTACGATAGGGATGTGGACTGACAATACGGCACGGGGGGACAGGGAGGATAGCAATATGGTGATATAGGGGTGTAGCTTGGTGGGGCAACTGCCTGGTATCTGAGAGTACAAATTTGGAAATCATGGCTAAATCTCTGTAACAGACCTCCCTTTAAAGATAAAGTAATATCACGGGGAAGCATTTATGAAGTTAACTAACAGCTGTAATTAAAACTATGAAAACTAACCTTCTTCATGTGCATCTGTTTGTAAGTACAGTGCAACCGCATTCAGTACTTAACTCGTTAACACCGATTTGGTGTGGTATGTCACACATCCTGCAGCCTACACACATCTTGCATTCCAGAGCATTTTATAAAAAATAAACTTAAAAAGCATAAGATAAAGAAATATAAATATTTTGTGAACAATATATGCTATTAAATCTGCATAAATAGCAATACTATCAGCAAAAAGTGATAATAGTCAGTGCATTCATAGTCTTTCCATAAATATTATATTATTATGCACACAACCCCAAACTGTTTTTTTTGCTAAACTTTATTTATTTTGAATTTGTTAACTGGGGTAGAGCACTGATCCAAGTGGACCCATTTCAGTCTCTTCTCATTTCAGTTATATCTTGAAAACTGTAAAACCAAGATATGTATTGTTAGAACATTTTTGTTAACCACACATTAAGTTTTAACAAAACAGCTCAAAATTCCACTTACAAAAATGTCTCTATAGTCTTGAAAAAGTAATGTTTCATTTATTACTTGCTTCATTTTAAACTTTAGTTCTCAGTTCAATGCTCTCCCTCAGAGTAAAGGCAGAAAGCATCCCAGTGAGAGAGGCGTTGTCCTGAAATTCCACATTAACTTAACTGTGGTATAGTCACTGTTTTGCTGGGGGGGTGTGTTAAGAGTTTTAATTTATTTATTTATTGTTTTTTAGCTAAGTAAGTGGACTGGTTTATGGACACTTTTCAGCTGGGGCAATGAGCAATGGTAATTACATACATATATACATACAGGTTTATGTCATTTAATTGAATGTTGATTTGATGGAATTCCAAATGGCTGAATCCATTTCATTAAAAACTCATTTGACTGAAAATGGTTTTGACAAAAAAGCTTCTCCAAACAGATATATATAAGTCAATAGTCAGACAACCAGGGAAAAATGGGAAAGAAAAACACAACCAACAGTAAATCACTGCTGGAGTGCAAATACAAACATCTACAGATCTAGGCATACGACATATCACTGACCACTGCAGTCCATACATACTCTGCAAGACTCACTTTCCTAATAATTCCTACAATAAGCAATGACACCATCACATATATATATATTAGATCTATGAACATATTCCTATATCATATCTTTTATAATAAATATATATATATATATATATATATATATATATATATATATATATATATATGGATCTACTTTGTATTACTGAATCGTCACTTACATCCACAAGACAACTTTTCAGAAAACGTTATTTGAATGAAAACCCGAATCACAGGAATGTTACTCCAGGAATTTAACCACTTGGCCACCACAAAAAAAAAGGAAGCAAATGAAACCCACCCAAGTGGGGGGCTTCACCCCCCACACTTACCCCTAACTAAATATACCAACTCCGAGATTGCATTATAGTGTGGAAAAGTTCACCATGGTGGCCAAATGGTTAGTTTCCCAGAGTAAAAGTGTAGTGATCCAGGTTTTCATTAAAATAAAGTTTTTGTAGAAATCTTCTTGTGGATGAGACTTTCAGGTAAGTGAAATTTTGATAACAACAGGTAGACTCATAAGTATATATCTTCATATCTGTACACACACACACACACACACACACACACACACACACCATATACATATACAGATATACATATAGGACTACATATATGTAGTTGCATATATAGAAATATCTATATTTATCTATATATATATATATATATATATATATATATATATATATATATATATATATATAGACAGACATAGATATGTATGTACACATATATATGTACACATCTTAGATATTTTTGAACATATGCATAGATATGGACATATGCCTATATCTTATAAAGCAAGTTTTTTTCACATAATAAGACATAGGATACTCTAATATTTGGTATTATTCAAAGACTGCAATAGGTCATGAACTAAGAGGAATAGGACACCTTTAAGCATACCTCTCAATGTTATAGCACAAGAAATCTAGACAAAGCCAATAATAATAGTGGACAAAGATCCACATTCAGGAATCTATTTTCATTATTTTTCTTATAAACAGAGTGTCGCTAGAATAATATCTTTACCTTTTGTACTAGCATGCATCTTCATATAAATAGAAAGCAAACTGAAATGCAATAAAGGCAGAATAGGGGGCATAGCAGTCAGAGGAACATACACAAAGGTTATTTAAAGGGAAAGCAGGTTAGGGGAAAGTAATATCACACTTTTTTTGGAGAGAAGCCTGTTTTATTATTTTAAAAAGAGATGTAAATGGTGAAGGTAACAAGAAGCATATGTGGGAAAGAAAGAGGGGCTAGGGAAGGTAGCAGGGCAGACAAACAAGTGTTAAATGGAAACAGAGGCAGAGATAGACAGGGGTGACAGGCACACAGGATGGGGACACACATGAAGAAATGAGCACATACAAAGGGAGGGAAACTGCTGATGCAAAGGACTGGGCTACTGACAGATTGTTGGAAGTGACACCTAAGAAAGGGGAACACTATGATGGGGATAGGGCAGTGTGTACACGTTAAAAGTTTGCTACAGTTTAAAAGTTAAAAAAAAAAAAAAAAAAGAAAAAGAAAACTTTTTGTTTTTAACTAAACCCTATGCAGGTAGGGTATAAACTGTAGCAACTGTTTGCTATAAACCATGAGTGCAGTAATACTCCATGCAAACAGGGTATAAATTATGGCAACTGTTTGCTACATTTGTAGGAAGCAGCTTGCTACAATTTAAAAGAACAAATGATTTTTTTAATAAAATTTGCAGTAGAGGAGTGTTGGAGGTAGGCATAGAAATGCTACCAGAATGGCTGGTGTAGGAGGGGAGGGTGTCTACATCATGCATCTGGCCACCTGGAAAGTGTAGAAAAAAGCAGCAACAGAACATGGTGAAGCAAAAACACCCAAAATACTTAATAGAAAAGAGACAATGTGAAATCACAACATCAAACACTTTAATATTAAAGTGTTTGATACCTGGAAGGTGTACCAGTAGAAGGAATGATTTGAGAGATGAAGGGAGAGGGCGCTGGTTTGTGGAACTGGCTGAGCAAGCTATGCTTCTGCCTGGTTGTCATACTGCAAAAAACTGTGTTTATACAAGGGAGCTAAAAGCAGGAATTAAGTGGAGAAGTCTTTGTGACAGTAGAAAAGTCACTTGTTAAGATACCTCTTTACTTCACTGAGCGTCTACTCTATATGACAGCAATAAAAAGGTAGAAAACAGTAGACTGGATGAGGTAACATTAGACAAGGGAATCAAAGGTTAATGTTCATCTGATGGGGATGGGGGTTGACAATGACAGAGAAAATTGCACAAGGGCAGGAAAATGTAATGTTCAGCTTTGGGGAGACTTGCCATGTAAGTGAACAGAGTACAAAGGCACAGGGGAGGCTTGCCATGTAAGTGAACAGATCACAAGGGCATAACAAGTTAATGTCCTGTTGGGGGCATACTGAAGCCAATGCACCCAAGCTGCAACACTTGCTTCAAGGGAAGAATGGCCTCTGTATGTGCACAGCACTACAGCACAGTGCTACAAAAATGTGGACAGTGGTAACATGCCCACTGTTGCAGTCAGTATGTAACGGGCGGTTGGTCACAGTATAATAGCAGATATGTATTTGGCAGCTAAATAGAGGGATGGGGCAGAGCTGAGTCATAAGAGTCAAACAAAAGTGCTCAACAAACACACGCACGCACACACACACACACACACACACACACACACACACACACACACACACACACACACACACACACACACACACACACACGTCTGACCAATAGTAAAAGCTGAAAAAGTTCACCACCTAGGAGATGCAGGCTCTACTCACACATGCCCTGTGAATCCTGGAAAAATGTAAACCAACAAAGCATTCTGGGGCCGGGTATGGCATGGAGTGGTGCAGGACATCAATGTTGTGGGGCATCCATAATAGGACAATGGCAATGGTGTATCACAGGGTCACTGATATGACAATGGATGCCAAGACCAATACACAAGACATTGTCAGGGACAGAGCCACCAACAGTGGTATGTCAAAGAGGTACAAGAATTTCTGTTTACCTTGTCTGAGGCAGGTAAGCAAACTCTCATATCTGGCAGTGACATGAATGTCAAAGCTGAACTGGTGACAACTGCTAGAGTGTCTACAAAGAATGCACCTGGGTAGTAACAGCATGTAGATTTCAAGTTGTACTGGAGTTATTCAGCTGAACAGTGTGCCCCTCTCCTCCTCCATGTACATTATGGCAGAAACTGTAAAAATCTTCACCACACGGTACAGAGGTGCCCATATACTACAAATACAAGGCCTGTGTGCCAAAGGTGTGGGGAAGAAAGAGGCATATGTTTCAGCAATGCCACAAGTATGTTGTCTTTATGGTTTCACAGGTTGAAGTGGTGAAAGGTACAGAAGGATATCACGTGGCTGAAGTCAGAAAGTCATCTGTCTCTGCAAGGATGGCATCATGCACATGGCACAGCCAGTATACTTAGAGATGCTATCAGCACTGCTAACACTGGAGGACACATCCACAACCCTCACATACACAGCAACAGTAGAGGTGCAGCCTGAAAATCTGACACCACTTATGACTAACTCTGGATGTCCTCTCAGTGTGAGCTGCAGTCAGACTACAAAGGAGGCTCCACACTGGATGACAGCTATCAATCATACTGCCTTCAATAAAGAGAGGCATGTTGGGGGCTATCATCACCATGACTCCAAGTCTTTCTCTGACCTGGGTACCACACTTAGTATTAATATCACAATGTGAAGTTCAGCGAATCAGACTTAGACAATACTACAAAACACCATGGTAAGATGATGACCATATTGTGTGGCCTCCTCCCTACCTAAACTGAGAAAATAGCCTGGGGTAGCTGACAATGTGTGAACCTTACACTAGACCATGTGGGAAATCACTCCACATGAAACACTGCAGATGTTATAGGTGTGCTATCTATGGGAATCATGGGCATTGACTGGATAGTCCAGAGACATTGAAAGCCAATGTACTGGACACCATGTGGAGCAGGTGAGGTCATGATGGTAATGTGGGTGCAGTTAGTGGCCCCCAGAATCTCAGGGAAATGGACTATGTTGAAAAATGCTCAAAGTGGTAGTAGTTCTTTTTTCTATTGTCCATGGAAACCATACACTCTTCCACATGCTACAGCATCACATCAAGGAACTAGTGTAGGCTCTGTAAAGCTGATACCAGTGAAACCCATAATGTGTCTCCTGTCAGACGCTGAAAGGTCATCATAGGAAAAATGCTTAAAACTATACAAACCACTGTGTCCACTAGGATAGCCAGTTCACATAATCCCCCTTGATTTCATGCATGGGTGGCACAGGCCTGTTTATTCCATGTGATATCTCTGTCCAGTGCATAGCAATTTACAGTGTCCTGGTTACTGAAGTACTGATATGTTACCTGCTGGCAGACCCAACTGCAATGCAGAAGGATAGCACTCATCACTGAGCTCACTGACTCTCAGAGTATCCACTAAAACTTGCTACTCAGCTAAGGCTGCTACTTCTCTGTTCATAATAGTTTCAGTGAAGCTCCTGTGCATAAGAAATCCTAGTGGCCAAAACAGTTGAGGCCTGTGGCTCTTAGCATTTAATTTCTATGTCAGTTCATTGTCACTCATTTGTATGCCATTATGTAGTCATTTGCACTGTGGCATTCCCTCTCTGGCCAGTAATCAAGGAGCCTTCATCCTCACCACTGACACTGGAGAGGGATGTTCACTTGGAACAAAAATAGATGGACACAGTATTTCCAGTTGCAGTTGTCTGCATCAAGCATAATTTCCCTTAAGAGCACATAGGGAACATACT
This sequence comes from Protopterus annectens, assembly GCF_019279795.1. Taxonomy (NCBI): domain Eukaryota; kingdom Metazoa; phylum Chordata; order Ceratodontiformes; family Protopteridae; genus Protopterus; species Protopterus annectens. Next base: position 350,235,229 of record NC_056736.1, on the reverse strand, counting down.
CAGGTTCATAGGTTGGTACTAGGCTATCGGCCCTAGAGCCTATACAAGCCTAGTCATAACAACTCCCTGGCTATTCCTTCCCACAATATTTACTTCCCTGGACCCCTGTTTAGCAGTCTGGGGTCTGGATTTCTTTCTCTCTCTTCAGGGCCCCAGTAAGACTCCCCAATGGCCCAGCTGTAGAGTTGAGTCCTCAGCCAAGTGTTCAAGCCAAGTCCTCCAGCACCCTCTCTGTAAAACCAGTTCTTCGTGTCCCTGCTTCATGCAGCTGACACACACACTCTGAGGTTTGATTTTCACACAGACATATACACGCACACACACACACACACACACACACACACACACACACACACACACACACACACACACACACACACACACACACAAACACACACACACACACACACAGGAAAGGCTGGCACATATTTACAAGCTATGCCCCCTTCTGCCCAGACTATAAGGTAGTTACTGCCATCAGACACTCCAAAGCCAGTTACTCTAAGGGTCTTACAAGGGTACCCAATTATACTGAGTGAAATTAATGTTAACACAAATAATAGCATTTTACCAGTGCACTAAGGTTTTCAGGAGTAGCCACAGAGTCACCAAATAGATATAAGTACGCTCAAAGTTTAAAATATTCTCTAAACAACCAGCCACAATCAAAAGTTTAAATATATTTAATAATAAATAATAAAAGAACATGAAATACGGAATATCTATTTACAATAAACACCAGAGTTTCAATCACAGGAATTATTAAAATAACACAGATGAATAGATTCATACAGATGCAGAAAATGGTACTTAACTAATCTCACTATATTTTCCTGACTGATCTAAATAATTATTATTCTCTGGTCACTTACTAGAGCAAGGTAAGATGAAGTAGATGAGGGATCCTTCTATGTCAGATTTCAAAAACAGAGTGCTCTGAGACTTGTCTCATCTAGTATTAAGAAACGTTATTTCAGTGATGGAATACAGAAAGACATCACATACATCTGGTCATCTGACTGCTGGTTCCCATGCTACCCCCCTCCTAGCAACTGAACCAGAATCATACACATATGCATCAATAATGCATACACATAGATCTTTGCTAAGATCTGCTGCAGCTTCTGGAAGTTATAAAACAATAAAAGACTTCCGTTCTTCCTACAGGAGCTAATAAACCATTCTCTGGTGCAAACATTTCATCTATGACTGCAGTTAGAACTATAAGATACAACCTTTATGGCCTAAATAATGTAATTTAATTTCTTACTGGTTTTCAAAGTTAGCTGAACTGAGATTAACCTCTTCTCTTCCAGTATCCTCTGTTAACTTATATATACATTTCCTTAGTTACAACAGTACAGTCTGAAATAAATGTACATTTCTTTTCTGTCCAGCAGGACACACTGTTGGTACATCTTTTAACACAAGCAGCTTTACAAATACATCTTTACGCACAAGCATCTGTACAAATAAATTTGATATACAAATGACATATAATTTTTTAAAAAAATTCCAGCTAGCTGTGCTGGTATATGTTACAAATCCACTTGCTTTCTTCTCCTGGTATAGTTGGCAGTACCTCACATTGTCACATGCATACCATAAATGCCATACTATTACTCTTGTTATTCAATTGCATTACTTATGTCTTTAAATTGCCCATTCCCTATGTGTCACTGCTCATCACACTATTTCATGTATCATTATTTGCTAAATGTTTTTGAATGTGGCACTGCTATGCTATTTTATGTATTTTAGCTTTCACTGCTATTATTATGTGAAACTTCTTTTTGGTTTACTTTTTGTTTGTACTTTAAGTTGCCTTAATAAGAAAGTTATGCTAAGTATCATGGAATGTTTTATATTCCCATAAACTACTACCAATGCAGGCATATAGGAACACATTTTAATGTCTTATCAGACAGACTTCATATCAGCACTCCTCTTATGACAAACTACAATGTCAGTACTGACAAATAAATCCAAGCACCTACTGCCTTTCTCACCCTCTCAGCATCAAAGTGAATGGTGAGCATGATACATACAGACAGATTTAACCAACCAGTCAACATGTTTTTGGTAGATAAGAGGAAACCAGAAGAAAACTACATGAGAGAACATGCAAACTTCACAAAGACAATGACCAGAAGTCAGGAATAAACTCACCACTTTGGAGAGTTAAGGCAGAGACCTTACCACTAATTAATTTTGCACAGGTAATTAATAATATGGCAAATTCATACCTGTTACATGTCTGTATGCATGTATGTAATTTCACAAATGTGTATAAACATGTGTGCATATACACTGACATACACCAACACATACAGAGTTAACCAAATAAGTTCACTGAGGCAATGAAGTTTGTTTTACACATGCAAACTAGAAGTACATCCTTATGTGCAGACAGTGCAGCAAGTTAGGGGTTGACAAAACTAAGCCTCAGTCAGGCCACTGGCCTCAGAACCTCACAGGACTGATAGGGTCACCAAGGTCTCTTACTCTCTGCCTGTGAAGTCTTTCAGAGCTACCCACTTAGGTTATTCCATTTTCCTATAACATTTTTTTTATGTTTTCCAGAACCATTAAAGGGAAGCTTTTCTAGTCTTTTTGCGTAATTTGTTTTCCATACGCACACTTCCATCGGGCAATATTTTAGTTTAGGCCACACCATCTTGTAGGGTGGATCATGTTATATCATCACTCCCCTTCTGTAACCAACTGTGTGATAATGTTTATGCTCACTTAAACATGCCTGGAAACTAACAGAAGTCAAACCAATGCATTTATTACATAGAAAAGCAAAGCATTTATTTTAATGGGCATACTGAAAAAATAGGGACATATTGTTAATATTGCTCTTATAAATTCAGGACATTGTAAAAATAACAGGATTGTGTTAAAAGACATTTTCTGGAAGATGCGAAGACTGAAAGGATATTTACTGACTTCCATCCTCAGTGATATACCAAAAAACTACAAATTGTATGAGGGACATACCAAACATATGATTCAAAAATCTGGACATTCTGTGAAAATTTGGACCGCTGAGAGTTGCGCAGACATCTAGGCTGTTTGTGCATTGTTATGACTCTTTCTAAAGGTTCTTCACTGGCATAAGGCTGAGAATGACAAATGGAACAGACTTACCTATTTATTAAAATATAAATGTATTACTCCCCTTCATGTACAACTTATACATTCATAAAGTAAATGCACACCTTATGTCCAAGCATCCATAATTTTACTCCATCTTATAGATTACATGCTCTTTTGTGGCTAGTGTCTTTCCACAATGCACATTCAGTATAATGCAGTCTAGTACAATTTTAATTATCTTAACATCTGCCTTTGTTAGCACACGTAGTTTAAACATTTGTCATGATACTTGGATAACCCATAGTTATTACTTGTTCTTGAGTCAAATATAATATTTCTTCTTGTCACCTTTCTATATTGCCCTTGAATTACAAAAAAACTGTATCAACCTATTTACACTCTTGTGCATGTGTTCCTATTTTATGCTTCATTTCTCTAACATTTTTTTTCCAAACACCTTTATTGAATTATCACTTGTGACATAGGCAAATTTACATTCATAAAAAGTAGTAGTCACACTATAATTACCATAACAAATATTTTACTTCACATATGTTGCTATATATCATATAACCTAAGCAGCATTATGCAAATTATTCAATTCCTACCTCTTTTTTTAAACAAGAAACCCCTTTATTGAACAATCACTTTCTATGTACACAATCATATATTTATATAAATGAAAACAAACCGCTCTGACACAATCCTAGTTGCAAGCATTTTACATCACAAACCATACTGACACACTCCCAGCTGCAAACATTATACATCACTTATAATCTACCTAATCTTTTTCAGTCAAACATTACGTAAGTCCTGCCACCTTATAAACCTCATTCCTCCCCTGTATCTATTGTTCCTACAATTCCCATTTTTTCTATGTATTTTGTTCCTACCCTTTTCTATAAATCTCAATTCCAGTTGCTTTATCTTTGTTACTACATTCACTACTTCTAAGACAGTTGGTTTAGATTTTGATTTCCATTTTCTAGTAACTGCTGTTTTGGCAGCCACCATTATTAGACACAGCAAGGCCTTACCATGCCTAGGCAATTCCGATTCTGTATCACAGCTCAGAAGAATCATCAGAACAATCCTCCCACCCAGCATCTCTAACAGTGCCTCCTGTAGGGAATCCTTAAAGCCCACCATTTCACCACACTCCCAGAAAATATGCTCCCAACTACCTGTTTCTTTCCTGTCACACCTCCAACATTTGCTGTCTGCCTGAGGAAAAATTCTCTGGAGTCTGCCTGGGGTATAGAAATATCTGTGCAAACATTTTCAGGAAAAAATCCTAAATCTTCTAGATTTTGTTGCATATTTGGGAGACATACATATATCCTCCCATTGTTTCTTTGTGAATTGCTTATCCAATTTCTCTTTCCAATCCATTTTAACCTCCTCTGTTTGATTCTTATAGTTATCATGCAACATTTTATATACTCTACTAATTATTGGGTTTTTAATGGCAGCTTCTTGTCTAGATTCTACTAAAAACTCTAGGTGTCACTGTTATGTCACCTGTTTAAAGAGTTATAAATGCCTGCAAATGGTACTTTGATGTTCCTTTGTTCGTCTCCAATAAACATTTAAACAGTAACTTATATGGCTGATATTGCCAATCTCCCTTTAGTAATAAACAATGGTATATTACAAAGTATTTGCATTTTATCAATAGAATTATCTAAGAAAAACGTGGCCTTCGGCTGATTCTCTCCATCCCTCCTTTTGATTAAATATTTATAACTCTTAAAGCACATGTAATGCAATTCAGTATTACTCACTAATTTCTTATGACTAGTCAAAATAACAAACCTTGACGAGTGGATGGGAAACAAAGTTTACCCCAGGGATCACTTCAATGGCTCTGCTGGACAGAGGCACAGAGAACTAATCTAAGGGGGCAGCGAAAGCTAACACATTCTGGCTAGGCTTATAAATGCCTTCGGACAGATAGCCTAGTACCTAGCTATGAACCTATGTTGTTTTTCCAGTTTCTTTCACCACAAACTATACATTTTATCTGTGTATCTCAAGCCAAAACTGATACTGGATTAATTTCTAACCTTTCCTCTCTTGGGTATCCATCATATGACTTTTCCTGTTAGCACATCTGGACATACTAACTTTCACTTGCTCCCAAAACAAAGCTACAGAATGCAGCCAGTTACCAATATATATTACTGGAATTTGCTATTTCCTTCTTTACTTTTACAATTATCACAGACATTTGGATCTCATTTAAAACTTTTATTTCATATTTTGCAGAAAAAAAACTCTTGATAACCACTTTCTAAACAAAACATCCTCACAGACTCATGCTCAGACTTAGTATGAGAAACAGCAAACTCATACTTAATGAAAATGTATCTGGCCACCCGTTAAACTGCAAGAGACATGCTGGTATTCATATTAATTAGCAGCTATGTGAACAGCACAAAAATTCAAAAGACAAAAGTGCAATGTGTTGCCTAACAGCCTAAGACAACCCACTGGACCTAAGTGTCATTTTTCAGGAGTAGCCCAGGAGTACTGTCTGGTGAAGTAAATTGGAAGTCACATATAAGAAAAAGGAGGGATGAGGGAATCAAACCATGCACTATAGGAAGGTACTCTTTAACAGCTCATAGCCTTACTCATTAGCATTAAATAATAGTCAAACTGTTACAGCCCAAACAAACTGCATTTCACACCTGTGTGACTGAAGAATACAAGCTAAATTAAAAATGCATTCATTAAACTCAGTGATTTACAAAAAGGGAAAAAGAAGTATTTAAAGGAGCTCTGGCAGTTGGTTTGAAGAATTAAGGCTCTTAGGTTCATAGGTGAATACTAGTCTAACTGCCCTAATGGGCCATTTTAAGCCTAGCCACTAACCTGAGGTCAGAATCAAACCCTGACCTTACGTTTATGAGGAGAAGCATGTAACCATTATGTCAAACCCACTATTTGCATCCCATACCAAACTACAGGGCTTGAATCTGGTTGACTGTTAAGTGAGTCACTTAACTAGACAGCCCTTCTAAATTGGTCCTTTCATACACACACAAAGACTTCAGCCCAGTCACCTGGGATTGCAGTTCTCTGTATCTCCCATTTGCCTGGCTTTCAAATCAGGCACATACACAGCTGGCAGAAATCTGTGTCTTAGCGTCAATTTCAATGGCTCAAAATAATTTGGCAAAGATAGAGCTGAGAATGGAGCTAGCTGCAAGAGTATTTACCAAGTAGACCTTTAAGTAGAATTGCTATGGCCAAACATTTTTCTAGTAGCTGTAACTAATGGACTTTTAACCTTATATTAAATGGCTAAGGTTGAGCTCACCAGTCAGCACCAGGCCCTATGCAGCTGCCAATGTCACCTTGTGCTGAGTCTAGACCTGCCTAAAGGACATCAGTTGGTGTATCTGAGCTTAGACTACTGAGTCAGTCCACCTACACAATGTTCTCCTTGTAATAAAAGAAACAGACAGCACTCAGACTATTAAAGAAGAGACAATACTTGCATCCTCCCAAACTTAACTTTTCTCAGTCTGGAACTTCACCAGACACAGAGGAAAGAAATGGTCTAGGATTTTCCTTAGTCAAAAAGCCTCATTAAATGACATTTTCAATAGCAATGGAATTCAGCATGAGGACAGTTCCCTTTCAAAATGAAACGCATTTCTGTCTATCCCTTTTTGATCAGTGACACTCAATGAAATAACATGTAGTTAAATGAGGACACACATAATTCAGCCAATAGTAGTCATCTGCCTCTACATCACTGCATATACTTCAATCTGCCCTAAATTCAAAACTGGATGTAATACTGTCTGAAAAGTTACAGGACCTCAGGGGTATACATAATCATAGAATCACAGAAAATACAAGGCAATTGGGCTCTGTGGTCATTTATATTTTACCAGTAGCCTCCTTAAACCTTACTTCCAATTTCAAGGAGCAACAGGCCACTTATACCATGACTGAATTTGTGGATACCCACCCAGTTGCAAAACTTCTTTTTAAAGGAATGAAGTCTGTTGCATTGCTTAAATTGAAGTAAAAGTTTTGATTGAGCAAAGGGATAAGTGTTTGACAAATCAATCTCTTCACTGTGTTTTGTTTACTTGTTGAAGCAGGTTTAGATCAGTGGTTCTAGTGTTAGTGGGACTGTTTGACTTATCAAGATACAAGAGGTCTTAGACCACTTGATCTGTAATGGCAGAAAAGGCAAGCCACAGATCTCCCATAAGAAACCTGTAGGACACTGACTAAAGGGACAGTGCTCCAAGCCACTCCTGGTCACTCTTTTCTTTTAAGACTGTGATCTTTTTAGTTAGGAACTACTGGAGTCTTTCTAGTTGCTTGATATTTCTAGATTGTTACCTTCCAAAAAGGGCACTGTATTCCATAAAAGGACAGATTAATGCAGAATATAGAGGAGTGAGAACTTTCTTGGGCCTAGATGAAATACCTTTTGCAATCAGCTGCACCTGGTAAAATGAATTCCTAACCACTGTTGCAACAAGATGGACAAAGGTAAGAGAATTATCTAATGGTCTGAAGCCTCCCATCATACATTTATTTTGAAGAGGGATACTGTCTATATTACAGGATTGATGAAGGGATTATTTACCAAATACGACAATAGTGTACTTCTTTGCATTCAGTTTTAACCCACTTGAGCACAGACTGTTGATATGTACGAGTTCCAGGTGGAGCTTCTAAGTATCAGCGTGAACTTGAAGAATGTACCAAGTCTGAAGTCATCTGAGTCAAATGCATGTAACTTGGAGACCTGTGAAGTAGATGTTGAACATTAGGGGTCTCGAGGTGGAACTCTAAGGAACACTAATCTCAACCTTTCTTTTTATTGAGGATGCACCCACCACTCTCACTCCATTGCTTCTATCCTGTAACCAGTTTAATATTCACATAACTATGCAGAGGGTCAAGCTGGAGGTCATTCATCATGTTTATTATGTTAGCATGTGCTATAGTGTCAAATGCCTTAGCTTGGTTGAGGTTGGTATGCTGTATGGACAGCATGTCAACTGTACACTGATTGCATTTACTTGCTCAAAGAAGTTGACCAGCTTCATTAGTCATGATTTACCATTAACAAAGCTGAACCTCTGGGATGGTCAAGTCTTCTAAGACTTTTGATATTACAGTTAATTAGTTCAGTTATGATACATTCCATGACTTTCCAGATAAAACTAGTCAAGCTAAAGGGTTTGTAGTTTGTGGGGTCAGTGATGGGCCCACCATTGTGAAGCAGCATCACAGCAGCTGTGACCCATACATCAGGGACAAAATCAGGTTGAATAACTGTAGGAGTGGGTTTGCTTTTTGAGGTTTATCAGGTAGCTGAGTATATTATTAGACTTCATAAATGCTTTGTTTCCTCATTTTGGAGAGTACCTTTAGCAAGAATGACAGGAGGGTTGAAATTTTGTAGATATGTGGGCTTTGTATCGCTATTTCAGGGGTGAAAAGTGCACTGAATTTGTTTACTAGTATGTTGGTTATCTCTATTGCATTTGAGTAGGTAGTGCCATTTTGAATAAGTTCCAAGCAATGTTCATTCTTTAGGTTTCTAAGATAACTAAAAATCAACTTCTGATGTTAGTTTAAGTTCTTGGGATGCCTTTGTATTTGATTATTTTTTTTTTTAGTTTCTTATGCTAGTTTTTAAATGTTAACCTGGATTTGAGTTTTATTTTCAACAATTTTTACTATATATACTTTAAGAAGTTTTTTTTCTTTTATTGTATTTCCCATTTTATTTTGAGTTGTTAGTGACTGCCATGTCACTGCATTTTCTAGGTGCATGTAGTTTATTTGCACAGCTACTTGCTGTGTCAGTGTCTTGGTTAATACAGTTAAACATGAACTGAGATTTGAATACTGAAAAGAATGGCTTAAGGTTAAAGAGCAGTGCAAAAACTGAGGACAATAAAAAATAACTGCTGCACCAGAACTTGCACACCAAGAGTTTATTTTAAAAAACAAAATAAACACACAGAAAATGGAAGCGCTTTCACAACCTCTCTGGTTGCTTCATCAGACAAAATAACTAGTTAACAGACCCTTAAAATAACAAGTGTAAATCATCAGCTGACATACCTTAATTGGAATTAATTAAAATATTGCTCTCTATGAAAAAGAGATTACAACAAACTAAACTAAGGAAACTACAACGTGACAGACGAGATTTTGAAAGCAACAATGTCTTTGCATGGCCGAGAGAGGCAAATCCAACGGTGCCTGAGACTGCCAATCACCATGTCATCCAATCAATTACTACTTGGAAGAAACCTCCACTCCGCGAAAAGGCACAGTCGATCAGCTATTAGCAGTGGCCTCTGCCGAAAATATCATCAGAGAAAAAGAAGTTACTTTGCAAATGAATGAACTGAACGAAGGAACTGTAATTGAAGCTAGCACTAGCACCAATGCTCTTTGTGGGTCATTAGCCATTACGCAGAATGCATCACACTCAGAGAATAACAAACTGAAAGGTGCTTTTTTGGACAGAACATCCAAGGGGGTACGTTCGAAGTGTATAACAAGGCAGAAGAAAATGAAGAATGCACGAAGTCCAGATAATGCAATACAAGAGATGAAATGGAGTAGAACCTAGATACAGGTTTGGTTATTAACATTTCATCTATTTTGCTTACTAAAGAACAGATTAACCTATTAAACAAAGGTCTGTCCTTTATTCCTGCCAGACGAGCGAGCCCAGTAGAAATGCTCAAAGATCTTAGGCTGCTTGGCAGAGATCTATATTTAAAACGTTTTCTTGAGCAATGAACAAAGTGACTTTACTGACACACAGTTTAAGAGACCTAGCAGCTTTATTCCCATTATGCACCCAGGAATACAAATGTTTATAAATGTTTGTGAAACTGATTTTAGGGAAGTTTGTCTAGATGAGACTAAGTTAAGTTTTTTTAATATGTCGATTAATGAGAATACAGCCTTACAAGAATTAGTTAATATGCAATCTATTGAAGTTAAACAAGCTGACAAAGGTGGTGCTATAGTAATTTTAGACAAGGAATTGTATTTTTATCAGATGAGACTTTTATTAGAAGACACAAATACCTATCAATGCATTAACAAGATTACTGTGAATTCTGTTATGGAAAAAGTGTCTTTTTTAGTCTTTGATCTTTTAATGACTGACTTAATTGATGAAAAATTATTTGAATATTTTAACACTATAAAACCTGCCATTCCTAGACTCTATGGATTACCAAAAATACATAAGAACCTCGAAGCACTCCCAATGAGATCCACTGTGTCAGGTGCAGGGTGGTGCACTGAACAACTCTCCATATTTGTAGAAAGTAACTTACACACATTATTAGATGGATGCCACACCATTTTAAGTGACACTAAGATGTTTCTTGAGAGACTATATGATAGACTCAGAACTGTCGAAGGTGATTACATTTTTGTAACTATGGACATTGAATCGCTGTTTACCTCCATTCCTAACATATGGGGCATAGATATGATTAGGGACTTCCTTAATATAAATAGCTGTTTTGATAATTGCAAGGTGCAATTAATTTGCAGTTTACTTGAGATTATTTTGGAAAACAATATATTTGTGTTTGAGAATAAATTCTATCTCCAGAAAGTTGGCGTTGCAATGGGCACTGCTTGTGCCAACACCTATGCCAACTTAGCCCTAGCCTGTTGGGAGCAACAATTTTTCTTTTCTGATGTCAATCCTCACCTTGAACAGATTATGTGGTATGTTAGATTTGTGGACGATATTTTTTTGCTATGGAAAGGACATGCAAGTGAGATAGAAAGCCTTGTTCACTATCTACATACTACCACAGATTTTTTGAGATTTACTTATCAGTACTCATCTAATGAAATTGATTTCTTAGATGTTAAAGTTATTAAATCAGAGTTGAATGATGTCAGCAGTAGCATATATAAAAAACCCAGTAGAAAAAATACCCTACTACATAAATCAAGTATGCACCCAAGACATATCCCTAAGAATGTGTTGAAGAGACAAATCTATAGGGTCTTACGGCTACACAATAAAGATGATGATGCAAATAAGGCTCTAGAAGCTATGACTCAAGAATTTTTAGAGAGGCTAGTCCAAATAGGAAATTGACACAACTATAAGAGAGGCATGGACACATAGAAATGATAGATGCAAACCGTACTTTAACAACTCTCATCACAATGATGCTAGGAGGGATAGACAGACCGAGAACAAGTTCAGAGTAGTGTTCCAATATTCAAGTGACATTAATGAATTCACTTTCATTATCAAGAAAAATTAGCATATTTTACAAGAAGTACCTGGATTGTTAGATAAGATTGGAAACAACCCCACCTTTTCTTTAAGAAACAATCAGTCCTTGAAGCAATATCTAAGCAATAAGATGGATATGAATAAATGTTTTAGTTCAACCTGACTAGGTACATTTCCATGCAGATGTTCTGCTTGCAAATACTTATTTACATACAGAACCTTTACTTTTCCTACAAGAAAGTTTACTATTACTAGTTCCAGTTATGCTGATTGTCGAACCACTAATATTGTCTATTTTTCTTTCAGAAATGTTATGTATTTTATGTAGGCAAGACCAACAGGATGCTCAAAGACAGGATACTTGAGCATATTTGAGATATTAATAATTATAAAGGAAACTAATGCCTTAGCAAAACATATTAAAGAGACAGACTGTACACATAGCTTCAGGTTTCTTGTGATTGAAGTGGTTCATATAGGGATAAGAGGAGGTGATATAGAGAACCTAACAGAGAGCACTGAACAGAAATGGATTCTGTCACTTCAAGCAGATAAATACCCTGGTCTGAACGGTGTGGCATCTTTAAAACCCTTTCTTAAATCCCGCCGACTTAAACACTGAGATTGGCAGTCTCTTTCTCAGACGTATATTCATTCCATCTACTTAGTGTTCATAAATCTGCATAATATGAAGTTTTTTAGAGATATTTATATATCAAGATATTTATATAGATATACACAGAGTTATATATGTATTTTTATCTGCATCTACTCTGTTTCTTATTGAGATATATACATAATTTTTATATACACATTTTTAATATTGACTGTAATAATAATGAACAATATATTTATATTATATATTACATATTAAATTGATTTAATAATATTCCATAGTTTTAGATAGAAATTTGTACCTTTGGAATTTTTACTTTTTATTGCTGGCACATAATTAAATCCAATTAAGGTATGTCAGCTGATGATTTACACTTGTCATACTAAGGGTCTGTTAACTAGTTATTTTGTCTGATGAAGCAACCAGAGAGGTTGTGAAAGCACTTACATTATATGTGTGTTTTTTTTTTTGTTTTCTTAAAATAAACTCTTGGTGTGCAAGTTCTGGTGCAGCAGTTATTTTTTAATGAATTGAGATTTCTTCATAGAATCATATAGGATTTATACATCTGAAGTTTCAGAACTTTAAGATATTTACATCTAATTGTTTCGAGATTTTCAAGGAAAATTCTATTAGCTTGTGATCATATTTAATGTGAAGAGGGGAGAACCAGTGGTTGGAAAGGACCATGTCAAGAACATTTGTCCTCTATTGGGTTTCTTGGCAATTTGGTCCAGGGAATTTTCTAATATGAAATCAAGGAATTTAGGCATAACTTACAGCTGACATGCATGTATCACAGCTTATTGACAGGTAGTTAAAAGTATTTTAGGATACTGGAATTCCTACTGATTTGGAGTTCATCCAGTGTATTTAGGAACCTAACATGTTTTTTTCTGATAGCCTTAAAGGGGTCCTGTAACATGCTGTGATCTGATAGGTGGCCCTGTTTAGTTCTATTTGGAGATCAATCAGTTCAGTTTCTGAATCTGTAGGCATCAGCCTAAACATTATGTGTTCCCTGACAAATATGGATACCCTACAGCAGTTACCACTGGGCTGAAAGACATGACAGCGATAGGTGCAAACTGTGGAATGGGGAAGTGCTTTCTGTACTTTTAAAGCAAGTGTCTGTAATAACACGCACATTAATGTGCTCCAAATGCAACAGGGACTCGTGATCAGGCAATTTGCTGTTTACATTCCTTGTATTCAGCAGAATCACCTTGATGTGGTCTGCTGCTTCACTGATTTCTTTGTGTTAGGCAGGCAGATCCTTAAGCTGGACTCTGTGTAAAAATGACACTATGGGAGCAGCAAAGGCTTTAGCCAGTATGCTGAATCCCTTGAATGGGAGATGCAGGCCATTCATGCCAAAGTAAAAGCGATTGTCTAGAATCTCATCCAACCACAACACATACTGGATTCTTCTAGAATGACACCAACTGTGCAGCCAGCTGTTAAAGCCAATCATCTTTACCCTGTACTTTGGCATCAGTCAAGGAGAGGTAAGAATTCTTCTCAAAAACTAGGATCATAATTGAATTTGAGAAATGCATGGAAAGCTCTGTCATGTTTTTGCAAATCACTCAGGGTTCTACATGCCACAGCTGTCACACCTACATGGCCACTACCATGTGATTATCATATTTGTTTGTGGTAAGGGCCCTAGATATGTCAGAGATCCTGGCTATTGAAAGACAACTTACTGTCACCTTCTTTTGTCAAGCCTCATGAGAGTTTAGTCAGTGTGCCTAACAATGGATGTTCATCGTGTTTCACTGTTGCAGTCATTACACTTAGGTTATCCTGCTGGCAGGTGGCCCGCAGTCGGCCCGAGTTCCAAAGTCTTGGTCCGGCATCGGTTGCTGTCGCCTCTTCCCTGACGCCAGTGCGTTAGGGGTATAAAAGTTGCAACCGACCACATTTTCCCCAGTCTTTTTTGCCGCGCGGTGCCCAAAGCAAAAGCAGTTCGCAAGTGCCGGTCGGCCAACTCCTGAGATTTTCAAAATTGAGTTTCAGAACCGAAGTCTTCAATAAAGCTAAGTACCCTGTCGGGGAAACTTTTTCTTGCTCCAGACTGATGTCAGTAAAAGTTAATAATTTTATTTCTTGTGGGAAGCAAATACCTCATAAGGACTTTCACTCTTACTGTATTCCTTGCTTAGGCCATGACCATGACGTTACTAGTTGTCAGTTTTGTGCTAAATTCAATAAACGCACTAATAAACATCGGTTTGATTTTGCTTTACATTATTTTGACCGAAGGTTTAATTACATAATGCCGTCAGAACAACCGACGACCGGAATTTATAAAAAAGACAAAGAAAAGGACAGGCATCCGAGGTCCAAAACTGACGACGAAGCCTCTTCTAGGCCAGTTGCCGGTTCGCCGGTTCTCAGTGAGGCGCTTTTGCAGCCCCTGACACCCGCTACTTCAGAGCCACAGGCAGTAACAGACAGCCAATGGAGACACCGAGGCCTGTGAAAACTCAAGGTATTGGGCCTACAGAAACTATACTCTCAGATGGGTCTGGAGCCGCTGAGCAGGCATCGGCTTCTGAGGGTGTTTTCAGACCTTCACAGCTTACACTTATGCCCACTACAGCAGCAAAGGCAAAGTCAAAAACACCATTAAAAACAAGGAAACAAGTACAGCATTCTCCAGAATCCATGCCAAAGAAACAGATGCTTAAAATGGCCGAAGACCTAATTACTTTAATCAGGGGTTCTGCTCCCCTCCCTGAAAAAAGCCTAGGCAAGACACTGACTATGATTCCCCTCAGGTTTTTCATTTCCTCCTTTGATTCTTTCTGATCAGGGATGTTCTCTCCCTCCCTATGAGGACTCTGATGCAGAAAGAGTACTGCTTAGCCCTCTCCTACTGGTTATTCTTCTTTTAAACCCTGCACCATGAGGAGGCATCCATTGGCATTTAGAGGGATTTCCAGAAGAATCAAGAAAGGCTCAGAGACTTTCCTTTGCCACTAAGCAGCCCTGGCCCTCCCCCTGTGCTTGATATAACAATATCTGAATCATCTGATCCCAGTCTGTCCTACCCCCTACATCAGTCACATCAACAGGTCAGACAGGGGTAAACTCTCCTCTAATAAATTTCTTAAATTTGCTGTAGAAACAGAAACAATTCTCAGGTAAAGGGTTAAAGGGTCCTAAGGGGTTAAGGCTTCCACTGCTAAAAATTCACCCCTCCCCAACATGCTTAAATAACAACAGTACCTCATGTCATTGAATAAATGGTTACAAAAGGAACTGCAGGACAGTTGAACCACCAGGAAACAAATTTTGCAATGTGGTTTTGATTCATTAGAGACTTCTTCACAGCCCCCAAAGGAGGGAAGACAAAATCCAACTTTGAATAAATGTTAAAAGCAATACACACACCAGAATTTTATACACTTTTAAATGACAAAGCCTGGAGCCATTAATCAATTAATTCATTTGTCCCAAAATTACAAAATTTTATCCTACAGCAACTTCTGCCCATGTTGGGCAAAAGGGCTTGGCTAGTTACTTTGGGACTCAAGGAGGCATACCCCTGTGTGTCAATCAGAGACAATTGCAGAGAAGATGCTCAGATTCATAGCAAGCTCCAATGCATTACCACTGCTGCACCTCTTCACCCATCTTTTAGTGATTGCATTTGCAGACAAAAGACAAAATGCAGCAATACTGATTTTGCAGAGACAAAACAAAATCTGCCTTTATCCCTACTCTAAAACACTGCCTTATTCAAACAGAGAGCAAGGACATTCTTCTAAAACATCGGCTAGGGTAAAAAAAAGACTCAGAATAATATTTAGGGTACAGGCTTAAAACAACTGCCCAGAGCACACACACACACACACACACACACACACACACACACACACACACACACACACACACTGCAACAAAAATTCTGCAGGCCCTGTGATAACATACTGCATTATTAATAAAATAAACTGCATAAAATCAATTCAAAAAAAGAGATGCTAGCTGTACAGAATGCCCTGACAGCTTTCAAGGATCTACTACATCCAGGACAACTATTAATAAAGATGGACAATACCACAGTTATGTGGTACATAAACAATTCCTGCCAGGCACAAAAAATACACTGGCAGACGAACTAAGCAGAAATCTCATGGATCCTCATGAATGGAAACTAAATCCACAAGTGTTCAGCATGATAACGAGGAAATCTCACAATTACCAAATACAGAACTTATCACTCTCAAGCATGGAAAGTGGATGCTCTATCATTCAGCTAAGGTGCTACTAAAAGTCAATCCTAAAGAGTTTGTCTCAAGGCCCAGCTTGGCTTCTACCTCAAATTCCTCATCTTCAACACAACAAAAACAAGATTCTGCACAGTCAACTCAGAAAAACCTGGCAGCATGACAGATAATGTTGCCACCTGCACCTCTCTCTAAAGATGTTATGGATGTCATTTTAGAACTAATACACCTCAGATTTTACAATACCTAACTGAGATGCTGGACAAAGGCTTTTTCTCATCTATTAAAATCCATGCCTCTGCCATTTCCGCTCATTACAATCGGAAAACCTCCTTGTTTCACATCCTTTACTACTAACAATACCAGAGGGGCAAAAAATAAGACCCAGGACCCCACCAGTACCCACTTGGGACCTGGGACCTCAATTTTGTTTTTTTAAAAAACCACACTGCCTCCTTGAGAGCCAGCCACAGCTGATCTAAAATTTGGAAAACTGCTCTGCTCCTAGCAATTTCAATGTGCCTCAGATAAGGCATTAGTTGTTTCTCATTTTCATCAGGACATGTCTTAGGACAAACCCAACATTCATGCCAAAAGTGGTCTCCAATGTGGCCTTAAATCAAACCATTCATTTACCAACGTTTTACCCAAAACCCCAGAATAAAGGGGAGAGACTTCTGCACTCTTTGGATATACACATACAGCTACGATTCTACTTGGACAAAACAAAAGCTTTTAGAAAAACTGAGCAACTGTTTGTAGCCTATGCTGCAGGATCACAAGGAAAGCCTATTACAAAGCAGACAATCTCAAAATGGATAGGACACTGCACCTGCTTCTGTTATGGACAGCATGGCAAATCAGTGCCTAAGGGCATTAGGCCTCATTCTACCAGAGCAGCAGCCACTTCAGCAGCTTTCGTACAACCAAAGACATATTATAAGCTGCAACCTGGAGCTCAGTGCACACTTTCACCAAGCACTACCACTTACCTCTCTACTCCAAATCCAGGGCAGGCTTTGCCACTGCAGTTCTGCAGGGCCTGGTAGCCTCTCCAAATCCAATTTAGACCCAGCCGCCCAACCTTAGCTTTGGGATTCTACGCAAGTGTAATGACTGCAACAGTGAAACACGATGAACATAGTACAGTTGTGTAACTACCATAAATGTAGATGTTCGAGTGTATTCACTGTTGCAGTCCAGGTTACCCCCCCACCATCCCCCTTGTTTCATTGCTGGGACTTTACTGTGCTTCTCATCTCTATACAACCCATGTGGTGTATTTGCTTGTAGATGAAGGAAATATTTATAGTAATATATGCATGATGAAGCAACCAACGCCGGACCAAGGCTTTGGAACTCGGGCTGACTGCGGGCCGCCTGCCAGCAGGATAACCCAAGTGTAATGACTGCAACAGTGAATACATTCGAACATCTACATTTATGGTAGGTACACAACTATACTTTTCACCAATCACTAGTACATTTTTGTGAGTAGAGTGTCTAAGTGTATTAGTTTTGGACTGGGTATTTGCCTGGTGACATTTTATCATGTTAGAGCTAATAGGTGTTGTGGTGTTTGATTAATGTTGAGCCTTAGATTTACTAGTTCTTGAAGATTTAGGCAGAGGCCTTTAACTGGCATCAGTTTATACCATTCATAGTTCATAGTTCATAATATAGTTTACTGTGTATTTCTGTAGAATGCAGCGGTGTGTCTCTTGCTCCCAAGTCATACTTATTTGTGTGTAGGTGGCATCCAGTCTGGTTAAGCACGTGCATCTCTCACATCCACACAGTGGTAAGCTAAGTAACAATTCATTTTCTGTAAGCATCAGGCAAACTTTTCTCAGTATACCAAGAGCTATGAGGCTGGTAACTGAGGGTAGACAAGCTGGCTGATCTTCCATTTTAGACCAAGAATATAGTCATTTATTAACAGATTGCACATATTTCTAGTGTAAAAAATATGACTATGAAAATGAATACTTGACAGTTATATAAGATAGCACTGGACTGGAATCTAATTAGCAGATTCTGTAGGAATACAGCTACAGTCTCTTGGGGGTGTGAGAATGACTTGGCTTGTTTGCAGAGAATTTGAAACTGGAACAGCCTGTGTCCAAGTACAACACTGCTTATTGCTGAGAGGAGTGGTAATTATAGGTTCATAAGTAGGTACTAGGCTATCGGCCCTAGGGCCCATACAAGCCTAGCCAAAAAATGTACCCTGGCTTTCGCCACCCAAGAAAATTATTTTCCTGTGCCCCTGTCGAGCAGAGCCACAGAAGTGATCCCCAGGGTGAATTTCCCATTTCCCATCCAATCATCAAGATTTTTCTTGAAGAGTGCTAATGAGGAGCTCTGTTTGACATAGATAGGTAGTCTGTTCCAGAGTATGGGAAGTCTCTGGGACAGGAATCTATCCCTCCAGCATGTTCTGTTTATTGTGGTGACAAGGTTAAGGTCCCTAGAGTGTGTAGCTCGGAGGGATTGGGATTTCTTTAAGTGGAGCATGTCCAAAAGCTCTGGGTTTGAGATAGCTTTGTATGTTAGGCAGAGATTGCCCCTGAGTAGGCGATATGCAATGGAGTAAAGCTGTAGTTTTTTGAGAAGGTCTGCATAAGGCATCTGTCTGAGGCCAGTAATCCTCTTTGTGAGGTATTTCAGTGATGTTTCCAGTTGTTGTAGATGTCTTGTGAGGTACATACCAAAAGGGGCATTGTACTCTATAATGGGTCTAATGAGTAATGAGTAGAAGGGAACAATGACCTCTTTTTTTCTGGATGAGAATCCTTTTGTGATGAGATGAGCAACGTAGAAGGATTTCCTGACCACTGTGGCGATGTGATTATCAAAGGAGAGACTACTGTCCACCTGTGTCCCAAGGTCTCATCACATTTTCGACATTAAGTAGACTACCAGCTATGTGGTAGTTCATGGGTACAGAGTTTTTACCAAAGGGGATGACAATACACTTTTTGGCATTGAGCTTCAGGCCATGGCTTTGACACCAGGTATCTGTCTCAGTGAGGCCCTTTTGTAGTTTGTCCACATCGTTAGGAGTTTTGATTATGGCTCCTAGTTTGCAGTCATCTGCAAACTTTGTTAGCCAAAGACCTTCTGTGTTGGCCTGCACTTCAGAGAAGTAGATACCAAACAGAAGAGGACCCAGGACTGAACCCTGTGGTACTCCACTTGTCACTGGTCTGATGTCAGATTTGGAATCCGCTACTTTCACAGTGTGGATTCTGTCCATGAGCCTGTTGGCAACCCATCTTGTGACATAGGGATTTATACCTAGTTTAGTAAGCTTATCTATAATTCCAGAGTGGGGGATGGTGTTGAAAGCCTTGGCAAGATCTAGATAAGCTGTGTGAACCATTTTACCCTCATCTATGGCTTTGGTGACTGCTTCAAAGAAGTCAATCAGGTTTAGGAGACATGATCTGCCTTTTACAAATCCAAACTGAGTAGGGTCCAGAGTTTGGAGATTACCAATGTCTTTGTTTATGAGTTCCACAATGATACGTTCCATGGCCTTGCAGACCAGGCTCATCAGGCTAATGGGGTGGTAGTTCCTGGGGTCCATCGTGGCTCCCCCTTTGTGGAGTGTGATAACTGTCATGGTGCGCCATTCAGTGGGTACAAAGCCTGAGGTGAGGCTATGATTGAACATGGTACTTAGGCAGGGTGCCAGTTCATTCTGTAGTTCATGTAGAACGCAGCCTGGGATATTGTCAGGTCCCATGGATGCTGTGTTCTTGGCTTTGGAGAGTGTGTTTTTTACCTGTGCAGCCATGATTATAGGAACTTTGCATTCTTCTGGTATAGAGATGGGCCCTTTAGGGGGGTAAAGTTAGCACTGAACCTATCTGCTAGGATGTTGGCAATATCAGTTGGTTCTGTATATTTAGTGCCATTATGCTGTAACTCAGAGCAGATCTGAGTGTTCCCATTTAGATTCTTGACATAGCTATAGAATGCTTTGAGGTTGTCTTTAGAGTCAGTGGCAATTTTGTTTTCGTAACTAGCTTTGGAGGATTTTATGAGGGATCTCAGCTTCTTACTGAGGTTGACGAGGGAGTTCCTCCAGTCATGGGATTTTACTCTTTTTTGCAACAGTTTCTTTCTTCTGTTGTAGAGTTTGTTTATGGCAGAGGACCACCAGATTGGCTTCCTTTTTTGGAGGATAACATCTTGGTTCCATTAGGGATAGCATGATCCATGCACTCGTGTAAGTGCTTATAAAGTGCATTTGTGTAGGATTCGGCAGTCATACCTCTATTGTCCGTCTGCATGGGTGTCATGAAGTTTGCCACTTCTGTCTTAAGAAGTGTGAGGTTGGCTTTTGAGAAGTTTTTTACAATGGTTTCCCTAATTGGGGCTGGGGGTGGGATGTGGATGTCTAGGCTGATTAGCTTGTGGTCGGATCTGACCAACGAGGAATTGACCTCTGGTGTGGAACACCGGTTTCCCATGTTGGTAATGACCAGGTCTAGGATATTGCTGCCCCTGGTTGTGGTGTGAATAAGTTGATCCAAGGCGTTGGAACTTATGAATTCTAGAAAACGTTGAGCAAAAGAGTTGGTACATGAGTAGTTTTCCCAGTTAATGGTGGAGTAGTTGAAATCGCCCATTATTAGGGTGCTGGGTTGTACCCTAACACTTTCCAGTGTATCAAGAAATGAGGAGTGTGAATCCTAGGGCATTGTGGGGGGTCTGTAGCAAGCTACAATTTGGATTGCGGTCTTGCCCAGAGTTAGTTGCACTTGGATAATCTCGGATGCATTATGCTGTGCAACTAGCCTGGAGGTGTGGACATCCTTAATGAATATGGACACGCCTCATCCCAGCAGGGATAATGAAATAACCAATAGAAGATTAGCTAGGAATGTAGCCAAAATGTCTATTCCAGAATAAAGTAACAGTTTAATTCTCTCCGCGGAGCCACCACCACTGGCTAGAATTAACAACTGACCAGAAACTAGCTGAAAAACTTGTAAGACAGCAGCAAAATTTAGGAATAGCAGAGGAAAATACTAAATCAGATACCAGAAATACATTAGCACAGCATTAACAGCCAGAACCCATGTACTAAATAATAGAAGTTTTTTTTTGTTTTTTTTTTATCAAACAGTAAAAACAAAATACAGTAGAACTGAATAATACAGCACTTTGCAGCATCATTTTTTAGTTCATTTCTGTTGTTCAGATGAGAAATCAGTTAAAAATGCCAACATTTGTAATCTCAGATGATGAGCTCTGTGTTTGGCCTCTTGAAGCCTTTAAATTAAGTTTTTTTTTTAACTTCTGAGGCTGAGCAACTTAAGAGTTAGTATATGTAGAGTTCCAAGAAGGAGAAGAGACTGTGTGTGTGTGTGTGTGTGTGTGTGTGTGTGTGGGTATTCTCCCATAAAAAAACTCTTTTTTCTGTTCTTTCAAAATCTAATTTTAAAATCTAAATGTTACTGAAACATCAATAATTTACACTTTTAGTAGTTAAAATTAAAAATTGTTGAGACTACAATGTAATGACATGACTATCAAATGACATCACATTATCTATTTTATACATATATATATATATATATATATATATATATATATATATATATATATATATATATATATATATATATATATATGTGTGTGTGTGTGTGTGTGGTTTACAAGCAATATGTTGAACGTGGCTTGTGTGCAATTTAGTTGTGCGGGAGTCGTAATGCAAAAAAACATTTGGGAGAAGGTTACAATGTTGGCTCCGGAAGACTGAAGACCAGGACAGTGGGGATCGGGAGATTTACCCTTTTCCGCACTGTATTGCGATCTCGGGGTTGGAATATATATAACTGGCAGGGGGTGGGGGGGTACAGCCACATGGGAGGTGCGGGGGGGCTTGCCCCCTGCAAAAAAATTACTGTCAGTGCATTGTAGTTCAGACACCAGAGTGCAGGAGTCAAATTTGACCTCGAATGCTTTGGTGTTCGATCTTTAATGCTGTTTACTATTGTGAACATTTTTTTTTTTTTTTGAGTGTGTACACAGATCTTGGAAATAAGAAGCTTGCTGCTTAAGGTACTCTGACCTCTGCAGGAGGAAGACATTTCCATATGACTGAGCAGCTATGACTAAAACAGAATATGTTAAAACTGAATATGGTACATGCAAATGATATGTATTTAAGGGAATCCTAACTGAAGTGGAGTGCTTGCTCTCACACTTGATTTGCAGAGGACTTCATTCCTCAAATAAAGCCTGCTTTGAGGCTGTGTAACCTTGGGGCACATTAAAAAATCTGGGGATTTAAACTTGCTTGTGGAAGGGGCGTCATAGCTTGACATTTGCTTAAAATAGAAGTAAAGGCACAAATGAAAAATTACTAGGAGGATTTAAAAATTACATTATACCACTCATCAAACCATTGACAAAGAAAGACGAAATTACTGTAGTTCGCCTACTTTCTATTACTTTCTATTTTATTTGCTTCTCCTTTCATAAAGGATAACCATATGGGTACTTCTAACTAAAACCTAAATTTACATTTTTAAAGGCTACTAAGTATGTACTTCTGTATTGAGGTTTCATTTTAAACAAACTTTATGTGTGCTGTGTTACTTGTTCACAGCTACTTTGCAGTGCTAGGTAATAGCACCAATAAAAAATTAAAAGTAAACAAAAAAATGAGTTAAGTTGTGAGTACTGCAGTCTACAGCCAATGGGTGGCGATACAGGGACTGCAACTGTCATCCTCAGAAGTTTAAAATTAAAAGTGCAAATGAGCTAATGTATATAGAAATATATATGTGTGTGCAGTAGCCTGGCGTAATCTCCCTATTCCAAGGTATAGCGATCCTGCAGTAAGTGTATACATATATATGTGTGTGCATTACCCTAGCGTAATCTCCTTATTCCAAGGTATAGCAATCCTGCAGTTAGCGTATACATATATATATGTGTGTGTGCAGTACCCTGGAGTAATCTCCTTATTCCAAGGTATAGCGATCCTGCAGTTAGTGTATACATATATATGTGTGTGCAGTACCCTGGCGTAATCTCCTTATTCCAAGGTATAGCGATCCTGCAGTTAGTGTATACATATATATGTGTGTGCAGTACCGTGGAGTAATAATCTCCTTACTCCAAGGTATAGCGAGCCTGTAGTTAGTGTATATGTATATATATATATATATATATATATATATATATATATATGCGTGTGCAGTACCCTGGCGTAATCTCCTTATTCCAAGGTATAGCGATCCTGCAGTTAGTGAATACATATATGTGTGTGTGCAGTACCCTGGAGTAATCTCCTTATTCCAAGGTATAGCGATCCTGCAGTTAGTGTATACATATATATATATATATATATATGTGTGTGTGTGTGTGTGCAGTACCCTGGAGTAATATAGCGATCCTGCACACATGTAGCATGTACATATGAGGCACAGACCCTCCCAGTGGGAAGCCCTGTGAAATATTTTAAAAGTGTACCAGCAGGTTTCACAATTCTGTGTTTTCTACTTGAATTTCAGTCTATTTTTAATGTGCTTGGACTCGCACTAGAGTATCTTGCACTTCCAATAGGCAGTCAGAGGGAGGGAAGACATGAACAGGATGGGAGGGGCCTTCACAATACAGTCTTGCAGTGGTCACTAGTAAAAGCAAATGGGGCTAAGCAGAATGGGGCTTTCCCTACTTTAATTTTTACATAACAAAGGGTCAACTCAAGAGCCACTGGGCTAAGGAACACAATATGTAAGAGGGTGGCTGAGTTGGAGAACATCAGAAATACTAACATAACAGTATTTGCTATCACAGCAAAACCTAGACCTTTTTCCTTTCTTTAAATAAAAAATTGTATTTTCTGCTCGTCACAGAACTCAAAAGTAGTTTGGTGCTTTGGCATCTCTGAAAAAAACACATTTACTTTCTGCTTAAAATTCCCCAAAAATTCTAATTTTTTCTATCTGCTCCAACCTTGTGTGTAATTTTTAAACCGATATGAACAAAAGTTTAAGATGAAATAGCTACACAATTAAACAAGAACAAATAGAAGAAAACAATGTATGCACTCAAAATATAAATCTCCCCCCACGGCTTCTCATGAAACAAACTCTTCCAGAAACTGTTGGAAGAAAATCTTGTCCAGTTTTAATTACCTTAAGTAAAATTGCTGTTTACAAGCTCTTGCCATATTTCAAATACAGTAAATTCATAACAAAACAATGTGAGTATACAAACTATAACACCCTCAACATTAGACATACTCTTGCAGCAGTCTTTCATGGAAGTCTTCACAAAAATCTTGACATATTTTACAAAGCCTCCCTCCCTGGTTCACCCCCAGCATACACAAACTTCTATAGCCACTGAAAGACAGCTGGACATATATACAACTTGCTAGCTTGTTTGACAATTTGATGGAGGGATGCTTTTTTGTCTGGTGGGGCTTCCTTGTAGTATCTTGACACTGCATCACTCTTAAGCTCCCTTGCTTATACCAATCGGCCTCAGTGTGCCATTTTAACTACTTTTTGCCACATTCACCAGGAAAAGAACATGCACAAAACTACATACACACACTCTTGATTCCCCTTTCCTCTTCTTAATCCTCCACCCCACTGTGACCAAGGCAAACACGCACACACACACACACACACACACACACACACATACACACAAACACACACACACCACACACAGACACAGACACAGACACACACCCACAGACACACACAGACACACACACACACACACACACACACAGACACACACACACACACACACACACACACACACACACACACACACACACACACACACACACACACACACACACACACACACACACACACACACTTTATAAATCCCTTCTGGTACATTAACAGGAGGCGTCCTGAACTTATACAAATGGAGAAAAAAATCCCGTTTACCAGCATCAGTATACAAAGTCAGAAATGACCTCCTAAACCTTTACCTTTGTTCCATACAAGTTGGTTCCAAAAAAAAAAAAGGAGAATTTGTTAGTTATTGCCATTTTCTGCAGGAAATATGTGAATTCAAAAGTGTTACTAGGTCCATAGGTTCATAGAAGTTTACTAGGCTAATGGCCCTAGAGCCTTTACAAGCCTAGTCATGTTATACCTATGTTTCCAAATTGAAATTGATTTGATGGTCATTATGCACAGAGTGAGTCTATTATCAGCACTGATTGCCACTGTCCATGAGGGGCATAGGTGCCACTCCCAGGGTGAATTTATGGTTTTCTATCCAATTGTCTAGGTTGTGCTTCAATAGGTTCATTGAGGAACTCTGCATCACGTGAATTGGGATTTTATTGCAGAAGATTGGTAATCTCTGGGAGATATATCTATTTCTCCAGCATGTTCTGTTAATGTCACAGGCTAGATTGAGATACCTGTAGCAAGTGACTCTTGTCCCATTTGATTTGTGGATGTGCAGCATTTCCATTAGGGCAGGGTCAGAGACTGCTCTGTACGCCAGGTACAAGTTGCCATTCAGCAGTCTGTAGGATACAGAGTACAGTGACATGGCTTTCAGTCTTTCCATGTAGGTCATGTTTTGGAGGCCCTGAATTTTCTTGGTGAAAAACCACTGTGGTCTCTCCAGCTGCTGTAGGTGTCTGGTAAGGTACATGCAAAAGGGTGTACTGAACTCAATTTTAATTTGATGAGGGTTGAGTATGGAGGAGTTTGACATTCTTACTCTTGGATGCAATGCCCTTACTTATGAAATGTGCAATGTAAAAGGCTTTCCTTACCACCATGGAAAGATGGTAATCAAAGTTTAGATTACTATCAACCTATGTTCCCAAATCTTGCATCACTGGGTTTGAGCTTGGGGGGAGGTACTGTCAATATTGTAATTTGCAGGGACTTCCTCTTTGCCAAGGGGAAAATAATGCACTTTTTTGCATTTAGTTTTAGTCTGTGGCTTTGGCACCAACCATTTGTCTGTGTTAGCCCATTTTGAAATATGTTAACATAATTTGGGGACTCAATGATTGCACCCAGTTTGCAATCATCAGTGAACATGGTAAGCCACAGGTCATTTACTTTCACCTAGACTTCCAAGAAAGAGATTCCAAACAGTAGAGGGGCCAGCACCAATCCTTGTAGCATGCCATTGGTAACTGGTCTACTGGTAGAGGTGGAATCCCCAACTTTGACAGTATGCGTTCTATTGGTGAGCCAGTTGGCTACTCATGTAGTGACGTATGGGTTAATCCATAGTTGGGAGAGTTTCTCAATGACACCTGAGTAAGGGATTGTGTCAAATACCTTAGCTAAGTCAAGATAGGCAGTGTGTACTATTTTGCCTTCATCTACAGCTTTGGTGACATTCTTGAAGAAGTCCACCAGGTTCAATAAGCATGATCTACCCTTAATGAAGCCAAACTTGGTCGGGTCAAGATTGTGAAGATCACCTATGTCATTTTTTGACAAGGTCTGTGATGATTCCTTCCATGGTCCTGCAGATAAGGCTGGTTAGGCTTACGGGTCTATAGTTTCTATGGTCGGTTGATGGACTCGTTTTATGCAAGGGGGTTACTGTTGCTGTTTTCCACTCTGCTGGAACAAAACCAGTGTTCTGACTGAAGTTAAGCAGAGTGCCAATTGGTTCTACTAGTGTTGTTCTAGACTGTTTAGTAAGCAGCCTGGGATATTATTTGGTCCCATAGAGATCATGATTTTTGGACTTGCTCTTTGGAGATACTGGGAAAAGGACTGGTGTGAGCTATGTTTTGGGTATGGCTGGTGGGGACAGGGGGGAGAAGTTTGCACCAAATTTGTCAACTAGTACGTTGACAACTTCCTCAGGTTCAGTATGAGAGCTACCCTCCACTACAGATTCGGCACATAATTGGGTATTCCCTTTTAGATCTTGGCCATAACTAAAGAATGCCTTATGATTATCTTTAGCTAGGGAACCTAATTTTGCTTCATAACTAGCTTTAGAGGACTTTACAAGATATCTGATTTGCTTGTTCAAGTTGTGGAGGGTACTTGTCTTCTGCTGAGTAACTTCCCTCTTGTTCTTATGCAGCAGTTGCTTCTTTTTGTTATATAACCTATTTATACTTGAAGTCCCCCGGGGTGGGCTGTTACTTTGGGAAGACCTGGTTTTGATCCAGTCAGGTACAGTTGATGCTATACAGTTGTTTAGGTGCTTACACAGGACATTTGTGTACTCCTCTCCATAGGAGTCATTGTTGGCTGTGTTAGCAGGGGGGTTGAAACTTTTTATACCATTGCCTTGTATGTTGTAGTTTGCTTTGGAGAAAATTTTCTTTTTTTTTTGCTCCTGTGGGGGTGCCAGATCTGATCATTACTTCAAATGAGACATATTTATGGTCTGATCTTACCAGGGAGGGCATCACACAGGGGGTAGTGCAGTGACCCCCCCCCCATGTTGGTGAATACTAAGTCTAGGACATTTGAGCTCACTGTGGGGGTGCAGACTAGCTGTTCCAGGGCATTTGTATTGACAGTCCTAAAACCTCAAGGTGAGCATGTTTGTGCTTGTGTGTGTTGTCCAGTGGATGGAAGGGTAGTTGAAATTTCCCATGACCAAAGTGTTTGGCTGTATAGTGACTGACTATAGTAAGTGTGCATTTCTTGGTTCATGGTGGGGGACCTGTAGCTAGCAATGATGTAGTAGGGTGTTTTACCTATAGTCAGCTGGACCTGGAGTAGCTCAAGGGAGTCACACTGTTTAACCAGTCTCGAGCTGTATTTGTCTTTAATGAAGATGGATACCCCTCCACCTTTGGTTCTTTCTTGCTCAGTTTGGGGTCTGAATGTGTGGAAGGCATTGTTGCCTTGTACGGCTAGGGTGCTCTCTGTGGCCTTGAACCATGTCTCAGTGACTGCACAGATGTCACCATCTTCCAAGATGAGGAGTGCTTCCCAGGAGTGCAGTTTCCTGTTTATGCTCCTAGCATTAAGCAACATAACCCTGAGTTTGTCTCAAGTGGACTTTTTTATGTTGGAATTTTGTTGTTTTGACATTCAGCTAGAGTGTCTTCTGTGTGGTGACATACGTGAATGGGCGTACCTTCGTTGAACGTTGTGCGTCAGGGCCAGCAACTCGGCACGTAAAAATCTACTGCCAATCATTAGTGGACCAGAGTTCCGCTGTGGCGACCCCTAACCGGGAAAAGCCGAAAGACACAACAACAACAACAACATTGCCTAAATAAAGGCACTATGTGGGGCAACTGCCTTTGCCAGTATCTGAAAGCCTAGAGGAGACAGGTGAATACCATCTTTGCCAAAGCACCGTAGTCTGTCAACCATGTCTTCCCATGCTGATATATACTCTAGACCCCCCCCCCCATTGACACCAGAAATTAAGCCAATTGTTGAAGTTGATCATTTTTGTCTACATTGTGGCATCATTATGGGTGAAGGTAGAATGCTGCTTAGAGCTAGGGGCATACCTTCCTGGGACACACAATCTGAGAGTTCAGTCATCTCTCTCATAGAGTCCAGACAGCTACGTCTCAGGTCATTCACCCCAACATGTGCTATGACAAAGTAATTCTTAAATGAATTGTATACTTGCATAATTTGATGGATCTTGGCACCTGACAGGCAGCTGACTGTGACCTTCTCCTTGTCCAGTCTGGTGAAAGGGACATCTGTGTGTCTCACTATGGAGTCACCTGTGAACAGGACATTTGGTTTTGAGGTGTTTTGCCTTACAGGCTTATTTGCTAAGACACTGGTGTGTGCGTTATGTGTAGTGGATTCTATTTGCTTTGCAGTGTGTGCAAGTGGCTTACACTTGGGAGGTCTCTGATATTTTGGTAGGCTTCTGTTGAGTACTTCAACATATCTGGGTTTATGTGTTGTGACCTTGTTTTGCATGAGAGGTGATAGGTGTGTGGCCGATTACTTGTTTGATGTCCGGTTTGTTGTTACATAAGAGAAATTATTCCATATTCATAGTGTAATTACATCTCTCACATAATGTATTTGTTTTAGGAGTAAGTGTTTGTCAGTATACTTAGGCAATTACTACATTGCCTCAGGATACCTATGTCAATCATGCTGGCCAGAGAAATGTTTGGAAACTGACCATCCATTATGGCAGGTTTTTTCTGTAACTTCTATTGGAGAGTACACTAGTTTGACCAGATTCTGCTCCAAGATTAACAAAGGGGCTTATTCTGTTAAAGGGTGAAAACTATGTCAGTGCTTCTCAACTGAGTTTTCTGCAATGCAGCAGGGAAGTTTGGGAGGGTTCACTAACAGATTTCTAGGAGAAAAATTGTCTTTCAAAGCATTTGCGTCTATACAGGCACCATTGAACCCCACTGTGCTGTGCAAAGCTACACTCAAAAGTGAGGCTTAAATACAGGAGAAATTAAACACTTTTAAGCTAAACTACCAATGGGAAAGTACACAATGAGCTTTTCTCCAGTAATCTCCAACTCAGATGAGGCTCAGACTACACACTTTTGCCACAAGGGTGCAGGCAGGGCTCTCCTAATGTAAGATGGCTGAAACAGTGCTAAAGTGTAACAATACAGTCTAGATTCAGCAGATCTGCATCTAATCTATGCTATGTACTAGCTAATTAAGGCAACAGAATAGCTTTTTAAAGTGCTGAAAAATATAGTAAAAATCAGCAAAATGAGATAACAAAATGATAAACTACAGTTAGCAAAGTGCAAAGAAAACTGAAAAGTACTTATTTTTTCAATATTAGCAATGAATGCTTTGGATTTCAGCAGAATCTCTCCAGATCTCCGGCAAAATTTGTTAAAAGTTGAGCAGCTCCAGTTAGGTGACCCTCTGTGCAAACTGGTAGCTCTTTGAGTACTGTGAACAGTGGGATACTATTGAGAGTGCTTTCTAGAGAGGAATTTAAACTGGAGGGGTTTGCTTACATACAGTACAAGGCATGGGGAACTGTGTTTGAACATATGCACATTTATACCAGCACGACAAAAGTATTTTAAGCAGTTAATCACATACATACACAATAAACTTTGCATCAGCAGTTTCAATCTTGGATGGGTTGAATTCAGCTCTGCTCCCATCAGAGTGCAAAAGAACCTTCTTAATGTAAAACAAAGTGGTTTTGAGCTCAAATCCAATAACAAATGCTTTACAACAGATATACCCCCTTGGGATTTCTAGCCTTATTACATTGGATGCGCTATTAGGTTATATTGATATTTGTATGCATTATTCAATTTGGACCCCATATATTCATATGTCTATAATAAGTTTTAGAAACTTTGTGTCATAGTTGGCTAGTACACTACCCTTTCTGTACATGACATTGTTTTATTTTAATCAACTTTAACTTTTCATATATTGATGTTTTTTTATATACTGACGTTTTTAATGTTCTCATTAAGTTTGTTTTTATGCAATTCTGGTACAGTAGACATTTGATTAGGTTGTGTTACTAACTAGTACAGTATAGTATTTTTATTAGGCACTAAAATTCAGTATATATTGTTAGAGAGTGTATTAAATTGTATTAGTAGAAGGAATTTTAGTTAGTTAATATCTCAAATACATATGGGGTAAAAATTTACTATTATGTAAGCTATGTTAAGCATTACAAGCATTTTCTGCACAAGCTGATTTCTTGCACTTGCCGATTCTATGTACACGCTGTTGTATATGCACATGTTGCTGAACAACACGATACAGTATTAATGTTGCCCTTTTAAATAGTAATTGTTTGGTTAGCAGTTGGCGCCAAAAAGAATTTAAAAACTCATTTCTGATATTTGTTCATGGTTCTGAGGAAGTCTGACGGAGGTCAGACGAAAGCGCTTAACCTTGTGACACTTTTATCTAAATCATACATTTTGTGTTGTGACTTTCAGTCAATAAACGGTGTTTTAACTATCCTGCTGTCGTTGTCCGAGCTTTTTGGGATTCAGTTCGTGGGCACCCTTTCTGGATTGTTGAAAGTGGTCTTTTCAGCTTTTTTGGTTCTGCTTTACAACAAAAGTCAGAATTCATGCAGTATCAGAGATCCTTGGAAATAATGTCACTAACCCTGAGAAATGTTCAAAAAATACAGAAGAAATTGCACAATGTAAGAAAACTACAGCAACACAGAAAAACTTTGCAAAACTTAGAAATATTTTGGCAGATTCAGGAGAACTTTGACAAACTCAGAACAGCTTTTGCAGTACCAGAGGAAGTTAGAAAATTTTAGAATACTGTTAAAACAACATAAGAGCAGTACAGTAACAAACAGATGGCATTTCTTTAACAAGTACAGGCTGAAAACAGTGATAAATTCAATCAAATCAATAAATGCAGCATAGAAGTGTTGAACAGCACTGAGACAGAGCAAGTGTAAAAAGCTTTGTAGGCCCAGATGGCTTTAGAGGGAATCCAAGTCTTGTAGTCACAGGTGTCCAAGCCAGGCACAGGGAAGCTCTGAACAAATGAACTTTAAATGCTTTGGTCCTTGCCCAAGTACCAGTTATTTATAATAAAGGACTCAGTGAATGGAAGTAAATGTCAGTACAGTCATCCAGGTCCCACATGAGCTCTAATCAGTTGTTGGACAATGCTCCAACAAATTCCCTTTGCATAAAAAAATCCATACCCATTATCTGGTTATGTTCACAGTATGAATGGTCATATGCAGAGACGATGCAATACTGCTTATAGTAATAGTAGCCATTTGATATTAGTCCAACAAGGAAGACCTCATAGCTGAGGACTTTGTGTCCATCCAATGAAGTATACAATGCAGCTTATCAAGACTTTTCTGGGCCAATGATATGCCAGGCATAATAATGGGAAGCATGTGTGAAAGAAACCATGGAGGGTTTAAGGAGATTGCGATATTCTACTACTTTTTTGCTTGCTGCTTCAACATAATGCTGGAAATCAGTAAATAAGTTAACGTTTTCTACTTCATCTACTTTAATGATTGCATATTCTATTCAGTATTTAAACTTGGCATGAACCTTTTGGATTATTAATTTAATTGATATAACATTTTTCAAACAACAGTTAATTATTTTGCAAAAAGGGCTTTTCCTGTAACCAACCAAAAGGACTTCCCTAGGAAATACATTCTACTTGATGTAAAATTATTTACTCAAAAGTTAAGTCTTGAGTATATTATGCAAACATTCAAGGAGGTGAATGAACAGGAAAATTTGAGTTTTAAAATGTGTTTTACTTTTAGTCTTTCTTTATGGTTGCCTTCTAGTGTGTTTGAACAGATGTGTGAAAGAGACACAAGTGCGACAGAAAATAAGGTGGTTAGCAAACATTTTTACAATTTAATGGTGGGGGAAAGAAAAATTCTTAAAATTTAAGCAGTGTTTGTTGCATGAAATCAGATAAAGGCAGCAATTTAGTGGCTATGAAACAATGAAAATATAAAGCGTATATAAAATATTTTAATATGTAAATCATAAACAATTTATTATGCCTGCAGTTAATGGTTTGTATACAAAGACTGAATCAACACTGAATTTGTGATGAACAGAGGCATCAATCAGAATTTATATGAATTGTTAAAGGTTGCAAAGCCTCACACTGGATATCTATTTGATATATCTAAGACAGCTTGGAGAATCCTTGTTTTAGGCCCACAGTGGCAACACACCATTCAAAAGCAGAATTTATGAACACCTACTTAGACACACTTTTGGAACCTTATATTTTAAAAACATGGGCAGCACAGAGGTGCAGTGGTGATCATTGTCACCTCACAGCAAGGGGTTCTCTGGTTTGATTATTGATTGGGGTGCCTTCTGTGTGAAGTCTGCATGTCCTTGCTGTGTTCGTATGGGTTTCCTCTGGGTTCTCTGCTTTTCTCCCACATTCCAAAGACATGGAGCAGGTGGACTGGACACTCTAAACTGGCCCTATGTATGAGTGTGTGTGCAAGTGTGTGGTATACCCTCTGAAGTGAGGACTGGGCATTGGGCTAGCAATCCAACCCCATAAAACCATAAGTGCTACAGAAACAATGAGTGCATGGAGTGTGCTTGTTGCCTGATGTTCTGAACGTTATGAACAGAACTGAGGGAGAGAGAGAAATATTTAAAAAACAGCATCTATAGAAGGGGCTTGTTTCATTTTTGAGTAAATTAAGGAAGACTAATTTAAGAAAGTGGGAAATAATTTTCTTTTTGACTGCAAATGTCCAATCACTACACAAATGCATATCACACAAAGTTATGTTGTCTTTTTTATGTTTCTAGAATGGACTATCAATAAGAGAAATTGCTACCTTATGCACACTGTCAGCTGTAACGTTATACTCCCATTTCTTCAGATGGAGGAGCTGTTTTAGGTGTTATGGTTGCCTCTATATATGCAAATTTTGTATAAACATAGTAGAAACTAAACCTGTAGGAAACAAAGTTTTTTCACAAAACGTTATATTCTAATCAAGACATAATAATTTATTGTTTACTGTTAAAGGGTGCTAAATTTTTCTATGAAAAATTTGTGACAAATTAATGAGAGTACAGCATTTTAAAGTGTATGAATTAAATACAGAATGAAAAGGTTCATTTTTGGACTATGAATGTTATTAGGTTCATGAAGTTGTTTTGGAATTCAGTGTTTTTAGAAAACAGATTTGTAGTAATAACAATTTCCATTTTAAGAGTTACCCTAAGTATGTTAAACAAAATATCATACAATGTCAGCTTACACACTTGAATAAGTTAACCACCAATGAGGAATGCTTTATAGATGAGAGATATAAACTACTTGAAATGTGTGTATGCAAAGGGTACTTAACAGATTTTTTGAAGTTATTGTATGAAGAAACAATGTTGTAACATAATGGGAAATATAAACCCATTTTAACCATCTATTCTGAAAACAAGATCATTTGGATCACATTAAAGCTTGCTGTTTGGGATATACTATAGATTTAGTATTTATAGGCAGTGTTTAAAAATTTTATTAAATTATCACTTATGATATCAACACACATACATCAAAGAGAAGAAAACAAATCATATAAACATGTTTTATTTATTTACATTATATATTGCATGTTTCTTTCTTTATAACAACTGTGATTCAGTCCAATATAACATACATTGCTCAATTCCTGCCTTCTTCTTAAACCTCACTCCTATTCCTGAACATTATTCTGCATGTACTGTTTCCACAAATTCTAATTACAACGACATAAGCTGCTCCTTCCTTTTTCTAAAGATCCATCTTCCAGATGTAGATTCATCAAAGATTCAAAGAATTATCACAAATAATTGGAAGGGGATGTAGTGGAAGCAGTGGGGAAGGAACCCCAGTTCTTGAACAGAAAAGGTGAAAACTTGCAGAACTTTTTGAAAAATCTTAACCCATGTATCAACATGAAAAAATCCAAAGATGCGTGTAAAAGTGAAGCTTGTAGTCTACTTAGATTCATAAATCCTATATCATACAAAGAGTTTAAATGGTGTAATAAGACATTTTTATCAATTGCCATTACACACACAATAATTGTCCAGTGGTTTATACAGCAAAATGCCTGATATGTGGTGTTTTCTATAAAGGGAAGACTACTAGAAGGATAATGCAAGGATTTATGAACATGTATGCAATACTAGACAAAAATAACAACATATTTAACAAACACCCTGCCATATGTACAGGTTTTAAGTATTTTTTTTGTATAATAGAAAAAGAAGGTTTAGGAGTGAGAGGTGGAGAATATGAATGTTTTTTAAAATATAGGGTGTTTTTTTGGCAGTCACTTTTCATGCAAATGAACCACTGGGACTGAATGGACATATAAACATAAGCATTTTAAATTTAAAGGTTACACAATGAAATTTACATGACATTCTACATAAAAATAATTCAAAGCCATTTGTTTTCTTTATTGAATGTTATTAAATATTGCTCTTCGTGGATTTATGTCATCTAAATCATGTGACTTAATATTTAATTTGATGTGAGAGTGAAAAATGAATCCTGAAAAAGTCTTGTTTATATTTAATTTGATGTGACAGTGAAAAGGAAACATACTGAAAATGTCTTGTGTGAACAAAGAAAGGCAAAAGTGCTAAAAGGACTGTCTTGAGTCTGTCTATGTTTCCAAGTGTTGTTTTTCTATTAGTCATAAAAACATTAACAAGTTTTCAAAAATATTTCAGCAGTACTGATTCACTACTTTTAAGTTATACTCATTCACAGGAAATGTCATTCATACTAGTTTTGTACAGATTTGAAACGGCGGATCCACAGTTAATGTACCATGGAAATGTGAAATAAACATCAAGTACAGTTTATATACTCATCTTTTCATTGTGCTGTTTAAGGTTAGACTTCAATTGCTTTTCGCATTGTTTATTTGTCATCACTCACTGAATGTCCCTTAACATCAGAAGAAAATGTACAGGAATTTGTGGGCCACTTTTGGTTGATCCTGGACCAATGCTAATTTGACAAGCTTATCAATTTCTGACTGGTTTACTACACAAATGAAACAAGAACTCAGTAGCAGCACTTAGAATAATAAGGATTCATGTGCTCTGAGTTACTATATATTATATAGTTAACATCAGACTGTCAACTACAGTGGGGTTAGGAAGAGCAGTATATGTTTTATTTTACCACTTTATCACATTCCTTTTCTGCAGTAACAAAAACTGCTTGCTATTAGAGGCATAACACAACTTCTGAAGAAGTTTCAGTGATATCAGCCAGATGTGATCAGCTGCCTCCCTGAGCACATTATTTCAGAAGCAATGTAACTGAAGATGCTAAGGATACTGCTGAAAGCTTTTCTGAATATGTAAAATGTCTCTGCCATACTCTGTTGTGCAACATACTTAGAAATTAACCAGGAAGGGGCTGGTGTTTAAGGAAATGGAATAAAGCATTCCTATGTTCTCTCATTTTCTGGGATTGTATGTGTCATACTAGCCAAAAACAGAATAACTGTAGCCAGTATGTATAACCTAAAAGAACATAAGAATGCAACTAGAAGGCGATTATGAGCGTCTTACTCTGTGCAAATGTAGCAGCTAGCCAAGTGCAACTGCCCCTCCACTTTTCCTTTTCTTCCTCCTGATATCGCAACTTCTTTTAAACATCTCGACTGTCTTAGCCTTACTAACTATTCTGGCAACTAATTCCTCTTGTCTAACACTCTCTCTATTACTTCCCAAAGTCTTCCTTGTATGGGTCTACCACATCGTCAAAATGTTAATTTACTGAATACCTAATTGTCGAACTACCTATTCAGTGAACAACATAATCATTAAAGTGGAATTCATCGAAAGATTTTACTTGGCCAACACTGCGAAACATAAACTTTTTTACATTTTTGCCTGATGGCTGAGCCCCCCTGCAACCCATCCCCCCAGTGGGGGGCTGCTCCCCCATACCCATTGTAAATAAAATATACCAACTCTGAGATCTCACTACAATGAGGTAATGGGTAAAGCATGGCCAGTCAGCATGTCAATCACAAAACATTTTACTATACCCTACTCTCCTATAAACTCCTGTCTGATTTCCCTTTCTTTAATTCCTCCCTACTTCCTTATATGAAGATTTTCATTACTAATTGCCTGCTACCATCATTAAGTTTACCTTCACATCATACATTTTTTCTTCTGTTTAACTTTATCTTCTACCAACCCTGTCTTGCTATGTAACTCACTTCCTGAATCATTTTTTTGTACTCGCTTTTCATCATAATAACTTACCCCATCCCCGCTTCTACTTTCCTTGTTCCTACCACCAGTTTCATACCTTATAAATTAAGCAGTCCACACATTCTCTCTTATAACTTCTTTTGTGTGACATGTGCCTACCTGATTATACTCTGCTTTGCATGCCTGCCTTTTATGCCCTCCTAACCGCAACTGCTTTGTCTTGAGGACTGTCCCCGCAACTAACTTCTTTTCCACGTCTGCCTTCGCATCCTCATGGTTATTATAAGTCCTTGCTCTATTTGGCCATATAAGCCTTATCAGTGCTTGGTAGAGCATTTAAAATTTAATACCTTTTAACTTTACTAATCTCTGAAAAGGAATAAATGCAGCAATTGTCTTCCTAGTCTCCCCAAAAATTATCTTGAGCTACATAAATTGTGGATGACTTGGAACATGTTCCTAACTGCCTCTGGATGAAGTTTTTACAGTCCCATCCATAGTCACTTCCTGGCACCTCAACTATCCTTACGTTTTTCCACCTTGTCTTGCTTCCTGATTGGAAATTGTTGCTTCCAATAACTAAATTTCGGCATTAGAGGCTGAAAATTTTCTTTCAGCATCTCATTTTCAACTGTTAAAGATTGGATTGCCTCCATACACTCATTCACAGCCTGAGTAACTTCTTTGATAATTTTGTCATTCTGTCTTATAAGAGATTCAAATCTATTGCTCATTTTTTTACTCATTGGGTTGCAAACATGCCTAGTGGTTTTGGTTATTAGCCCACAGCTTTCTCTTTGTGTTTCTCCACAGTTGCCTTTGTATTTTCATTTTCTGACCTCTTCTGGATGACATACAACTCTTTCACTTTCAACTTCTTAAATTAATGTACTTAATCTACATTTAAATCAGGAGTGGATGAAGGTTAATGCTTCTGTCTCTGCTCCACACTGGAAGTCTCCAATTTGAAAATATTTAAACAACAACAACACATTTTTTGCCAGGGGAATATCTTTAATTCTTACATAAAATACTGACACTAGAAGGAACAGACCAAGTGTGTGGAAAATAACTTGCTAAGACACTCATAGCAGTAGTATCAGAGAAGTTCTACAGGACAGATCCAAAGATTTAGCCAAGAAGATAAAACTTCCACTTACTAGCAAAGGTAAATCTTGCAGGGCTTCCTCCTTACTTACTTGCAAAATGGACTGAACCATAGATGAGAGCATGACCTGAGCCCACGTTAAGGTCTAAACAGATGACTCAGTGCCTGATTAATATGTTTTAAAAAGAATAGAAACCAAGACTGCATTTGCCATTGTGGATCTGTTTGGATTACCTGTAGCCTACTCTTTGCTTATTTTTATTGCTATCCTTTCAGTATGGGGATGGAAGGTGACACACTGAGCATAACTTTCATCTAATGAAAGGAAGGCATTCGCCCCCCATGGATAGTAGTCCATAAGGAAACAAGAAGAGTTATCAGATTTCTATTGCCCAAGGTGGCTGGAAGTCTGGGGAAAGACTCACCACAAATATTACTTACTCCTAGTGCATTAGCCCACTAGGCCACTCAGTTCCTGAGTTATGCACCAGCTTTTATACTGTAATACAGCTTTGCACCTTGCTGCATTTCTACTGAGCAATTATCTTGTATCTCTTTTGTTCAGGCCCCACAGCACATTCATATATCTTTCCTTAGCAATATAAGAACATGGGCTAGATGGAGACAGATTTTGCAAGGGTGATCAGTCAAACATCCAGAATATGAGTTTACAGAAAGTGAACTTCCATTACAGAAGAATGCAGAAAATTGTGGGTGGGAAGGTAAAAGTCAACCAACAGTCACCACAAATACACATTATTACCCTTTTTTGCAAAAGGAACAATCAGGGCTGCTCATTCACTTTGCTTCAGTGGAATAATAACTCATTCTCATTCAAGCCATTCAAGCTCTATATCTACTTTTACTGTTAACAGTGTCTACTTTTGCAAAATGCTGGTGTCACATCCCCAATCAGTAAAATACCACAATTAACATCATGCACTGTATATGTCTCCTCATTTCTCCTATAAATCAAGCATTTTATAAAGTTACTTAGCATCATGCAACATACTTTGGCTTATAAATTTAATTTGTTTACAATTAAACATTACACATTTGCAGTCTTTTTTATTGTACTCTTCTTGTTTCATAAGACACAATTCTTTGTCTTTTGAAAACTTATCAGAAATGCTGATGTCCCACTCATCAGGCTAAACAAGGAGAAGGTTACTGTCAGCTGCCTGTTGGGTGCCAGGATCCGCCACATAACCCACACACTCAGGACACGCCACAACAAGTACAAATATGACTCTGTCATTGTTCATGTTGGTGTGAACGACTTGAGATGTACCTCCATGGACTACATGAAAAGAGACATGGAAGAGCTCTCCGATCTTGTAGCCCAGGCAGGTATGACCCTAGCCCTGAGTAGCATTCTGCCATTATCCAGAATGATGCCGCAGTACAAGGACAAAATGATCGACTTCAACAAGTGGCTAAGCTTCTGTTGCCATTCTAAAGGGATCCAGTATCTGTCTGCCTGAGATGACAAGGTCGACAAACCACGATGCTTTGCCAGAGATGGCCTGCACCTGTCAACCCTGGGATTCCGGATACTGGCTAAGGTTCTTGCCGCCCCTATAGTGCCTTTTTTAGGCAAGGTTCAAATGACAAACTCACCACCGTAACAGGAAAAGGCAAGCAAAAACTGAGGGTGATGCTACTGAATGCTAGAAGTCTAAATCTCAAAATGCACTCACTCAAGACACTCCTTAAAATGGAGAATATCGATATCTATGCAGTGACTGAGACCTGGTTCAAGGCTCCAGAGAGCACCCCTGCACTACCAGGCTATAACTCATGCCACACTTTTCGGCCATGTAACCTGGACCGGAACACCAAAGGTGGAGGTGTGTCCATATTCATTAAGGATATCCACACCTCCAGGCTAGTTGCTCGGCATAATGCAGCCGAAGTTATCCAAGTGCAACTAACTCTGGGCAAAACTGAAATCCAAATTGTAGCTTGCTACAGATCACCCAGCATGCCCCAGGATTCCCACTCCTCTTTTCTTGATGTACTGGAAAATATTAGGGTTCAACTAAACACTCTAATAATAGGCGATTTCAACTACCCCACCATTAACTGGGAAAACTACTCATGTACCAACTCCTTCACTCAACACTTTCAGGCATTCATAAACTCCAATGCCCTGCATCAACTTATCCACACCCCCACCAGGGGCAACAATATCCTAGATCTAGTCATTACCAATATGAGTGACCGGTGTTCCACACCTGAAGTCAATGCCTCATTGGTCCGATCCGACCATAAGCTAATTACCCTAGATATCCACATCCTGCCTCCACCCCCCATTAAGGAAACCATGGTAAAAAATGTCTCAAAGCCAACTTCATGCTTCTTAAGACAGAAGTGGTGAACTTCTTGACACCCATGCAGATGGACAATACAGTTACGACTACTGAATCCTACACAATTGCACTTTATAAGCACTTACATGAGTGCATGGATCGTGCTATCCCAAACAGAACCAAGACGCTATCCTCCAAAAAAAGGAAGCCAATCTGGTGGTCCCCTGCCATAAACAAACTGTACAACAGAAGGAAGAAACTCTTGCAAAAGAGAGTAAAATCCCATGAGTGGAGGAGCTCCCTGGTCAGCCTCAGTAAGAAGCTGCAATCCCTGATAAATTCCTGCAAAGCTAGTTATGAAAACAAAATCGCCACAGATTCTAAAGACAACCACAATGCATTCTATAGCTAAGTCAATTATCTCAATGGCAACACACAGATCTGCTCTGAGTTACAGCACAATGGCATTAAATATACAGACCCAACTGATATTGCCAACATTCTGGCAGATAGGTTCAGTACTAACTTTACCCCCCTCTCACTCCCTAAAGAGCCCATCTCTATACCGGAAGAATGCAAAATTCCTGTAATCACGGCTGCACAGGTAAAAACCACACTCTCCAGAGCCAAGAACACAGCATCCATGGGACCAGACAACATCCCAGGCTGCGTTCTACATGAACTACAGAACGAACTGGCACCCCTCCTAAGTACCATGTTCAATCATAGCCTCATCTCAGGCGTTGTGCCTGCTGAATGGCACACAGCAACGGTTATCCCACTCCACAAAGGGGGAGCCACCATGGACCCCGGGAACTACCGCCCCATTAGCCTGACGAGCCTGGTCTGCAAGGCCATGGAATGTATCATCATGGAACTTATAAACAAAGACATTGGTAATCTCCAAAGTCTGGATCCCACCCAGTTCGGGTTTGTAAAAGGCAGATCATGTCTCCTAAACCTGACAGACTTCTTTGAAGCAGTCAACAAAGCTGTAGACAAGGGTAAGGTGGTTCACATAGCCTGTCTAGATCTTGCAAAGGCTTTCAACACCATCCCCCACTCTGGAATTATAGATAAACTTACTAAACTAGGTATAAATCCCTATGTCACAAGATGGGTTGCCAACTGGCTTACTGACAGAACCCACACTGTGAAAGTAGCAGTCTCCAAATCCAACTTCAGACCAGTGACAAGTGGAGTACCACAGGGTTCAGTCCTGGGTCCTCCCCTGTTTGGTATCTACTTCTCTGAAGTACAGGCTAACACAGAAGGTCTTTGGCTAATGAAGTTCGTAGATGACTGCAAACTAGGAGCCATAATCAAAACTCCTAACGATGTGGACATCCTACAAAAGGGCCTCACTGAGACAGATGCCTGGTGTCAAAGCCATGGCCTCAAGCTCAATGCCAAAAAGTGCATTGTCATCCCCTTTGGTAAAAACTCTGTACCCGTGAACTACAACATAGGCGGTAGTATACTTAACACCGAAAGTGTGATAAGAGACCTTGGGACACAGGTGGGCAGTAATCTCTCCTTTGATAATCACATTGTCACAGTAGTCAGGAAATCCTTCTACATGGCACACCTCATCACAAAAGGTTTCTCATCCAGATAAAAAGAGGTCATTGTTCCCCTCTATTCATCACTCATTAGACCCATTATAGAGTACAATGCCCCTTTTGGTATGTACCTCACAAAACATCTACAACAATTGGAAAGGCCGCAGAAATAC
This sequence comes from Protopterus annectens, assembly GCF_019279795.1. Taxonomy (NCBI): domain Eukaryota; kingdom Metazoa; phylum Chordata; order Ceratodontiformes; family Protopteridae; genus Protopterus; species Protopterus annectens. The sequence continues at coordinate 350,193,175 of NC_056736.1, read as the reverse complement.
CTCACAAAGAGGATTACCGGCCTCAAACAGATGCCCTACGCAGACCGTCTCAAAAAACTCCAGCTTTACTCCATCGCATATCGCCTACTCAGAGGTGATCTCTGCCTAACATACAAAGCTATGTCAAACCCAGAGCTGTTGGACATGCTCCACTTAAAGAAATCCCAATCCCTCCGAGCTACACGCTCTAGGGACCTAAACCTTGTCACCACAATAAACAGAACATGCCGGAGGAATAGATTCCTGTCCCAGAGACTTCCCATACTCTGGAATAAACTACCTATCTATATCAAACAAAGCTCCTCATTAGCACTCTTCAAGAAAAATATTGATGATTGGATGGGAAATAGGAAATTCACCCCAGGGATCACTTCTGTGGCTCTGCTCAACAGTGGCACAGGAAAATAATTTTTTTGGGTGGAAAAAGCCAGGGTACCTTTTTGGCTGGGCTTGTATAGGCACCAGGGTCGATAGCCTAGTACCTACCTATGAACCTACCTATGAACCTATGATAGTCCAGTATTGCTTTCCTATGCACATTCATATTTCAAAATATATTCAGTACTTTTTCCCATGATATAAATTGTTTTTATTTTCGTCCTGAAACTTTACATGGACATGATCATTTAATATATCCAAATGTTCGACAACTGTGGCATTTAATCTTTTTAATTATAGACTTACTGAGAAAAAAACTTTTACCATTTGCAGGATTATTTTTTATTTCAACTTTGTAATTCCTCATGCTTCAACAGCTAATGCACATCTCTGCCTAAAGCCTCCATTCTTAAACAGGCTCAGAATCATGTAAAACTTTTAATTAATTCTAAATAAATGTCTTTTAGAAAGTTTCTTGAATTCCATTCACAAATGTATATTTACAGGGAAGATGATGGCTCTGATTGGTAGACAATATATGTGAAACATTTACATTCATTCTTTAAGTGCTTCACCTTTCTCCAAACTCAAATTAAAGCACAGCTCACACTACATTGCTTCAGATCAATAACAGTAGGTGTCAGAGTCTTCAGGCCTTGGACTACAATTAAATTATTTTTTTCTGTGGCTACTAGGAACTCAAAATGTGCTTTTGACATTTTAACTGTCTAGTTGTAGTATTTATCTTCAAATTTTTCTGGCACAGTGAAGTTCTGAGGTGACATGTATGTGGAGGCACCCATACTGTTATGCAATGTCACCATGTGCTCCTTTGAAGGTATATCACATACCACAAAAAATGTGTATGTATATATATATATATATATATATATATATATATATATATATATATATATATATATGTATAGACACACACACACACACACATGCTCACTTCATTCCATAGAATTCCACCAGTATTCCTTTGCTCGTTCAAATTCTTCAACTTTTCCCAAATGAGCCATCAAACTCTCAGTACTAACTTATCTTCTTTTTAAATTCTTCACTTCTTCCTTAATTTGCCATCAAAATCTCATTGGTACTTTCTTTTGTTTGTGTTTTGTATTCTTTGAAATGACTTACCTAGAGCCTTAACTGAAGCCACTTTATTCCCAAGCTCTGGATGACTGTTGACTGACTGTTGCCAAGTCTAAACATAACTCACATAGGAGTGCCAAGACTCATGATTACAGAGCACTGACCTCTCAATACACAGCAATAAGTTCAGAATTTCTTCTGTTAGAGTAGATCACTGTTGGGAGCAACTACAAGAAGAACAAATAGGCAGATTTACTCAAGGCACATTCATTATAAACAAAATATAATAAGGATAGGATCATCTATAGCCTGCTGACCAGTGGCAGCTCATGCTATTGGACTGCAAGACTGCAGCCCCCTCAGCTAAAAGGAAAAGAAAATAAACACTAAAATGTAGTTTGACTGTCCCAGAACTCCGCACATGTGTGCTCAGCATTTTCCCGAACTCCAGACTGGTTAAACAGCACAGTCCGGAGTGAGAAACAAAGCATCAGACTGCAGATACCCCAGAAGTCTATGTGGTTACAACCGCAGAGACTGGAAGGGGATTGGACTGCAACATCTGCAGGCTGGATAGCTATAAGCCTGTAGCAGCTACTCTCGTGGGACCTTGACTGCTCTCATGGGACCAGAACTAAGAAGCTCTTTTCTTTTGAATGAAGCTTTGGCAAGGATTGTGTCATGGACTTTTATGGACTATGATGAATGAAGCTCTCTTTATTTCCATCCACATAGTTCAGGTAGTGTGTGTGTTCTTTATGAACAGAGCTCTTTCTATGGATTTCCATCCATGGAGCAGTGTGTGTGTAAAGGGTCTGGGTAAAATATTTTGTTACTAAGGCGCTAGTAATGGTGGTGAAGAAAAACACGGGCATATTTGCCATGGGCTGTGCCAGTGTGAGTTACAGGATCTGAATATGGTAAAGTGGCATTTGGCAGAGGAACATCCTTATATGTAGACCCAAATAAATCCACAGTGTTAACGTATCTGAAATAAAATGACAATACACTTAATGAGGAAATTCAGTACATTATATAGCGTTCACCCATGTGCAATGTACAAAGTGACAGAAACGCAAACAGTGTGAAATACGACTGCATTTTTTTTTCTGTCTCTTGAAAGCTTCCTTATAATTTTCTGAAAAGTGAATGGACGGCTAACCTCATGTAGTCACAACTCTGCTCCCCTCTACCTGTGATATCTGTGTTTTTTTTTTTTGGGGGGGGGTGAGTAGGGGAAGGGGTTAACTTAATCCTCTTAATTATTACACCCTTGTTGCTTGTACAAAGTGTTGAAGCACACCTCTTCTCACCTCTTTGTAGCTCACCACACATAAAAGTGTAAAAAAAAAAATAATAAAATTTAAACCCTGCATATGTATATATAGAGAGAAGGTTTTGTGTGTGTGTGTGTGTGTGTGTGTGTGTGTGTGTGTGTGTGTGTGTGTGTGTGTGTGTGTGTGTGTGCGCGTGTGCAAGTGTGTCTGTGTGTAAAATGTCCCAGTTAAGTGTGTGTGTGTGAGAAATGCCCCAGTTAAATATACCTGGTGATTACAGACAGGCTCAAACCCTGCACCTTGGTTGCAAATAACAAGAGCCTGATGTCCCTACTCACCACCACTTATGAAAGTTCTTCAGATTTTTGCCTCATATTTTTGTTCTTCTCTGTTCCTCATAAAATCTGTGGTTTTCTGGATTCTGAATTCACTAAATAATGACAGACATTTGAATTTCAGACTTCATATTCTTCAGAAGGTACATGGTAACACAAAACATTTTATTCTACCAATTTTCTAAGTTTATAAGTAGATCAATATTTGAAAATTGTCCGTATTTTTGGGGCTGTATTTCCCTATTATTCGCTTTGTTGTGCTAAGAGGTTGAGAGCTATGGTGAGAACTGAATTCACTGAATATGTTTGGGGGCTGTATCTTCCCATTATTCGCTTTGTCCAGGTGTTTTGTGCTAAGAGGTTGAGAGCTATGGTGAGAACTGAATTCACTAAATGATAGCCATTTAAGTTTCAGTCTTCCTGACTTTGCAGAAATAGCTAATTTGGCATAGTGGTATGTTGCTCTGACTGTAGTGCACAGGGTCCTGGGTTCAAGACTTGGCAGTGAAATGCATGGTGGTAACACAGCATTTTATTCTAGCAACTTTCCAAGATTACACAATCAATGTTTAAAATGTGTCTCTGGTTTTTGGGCTTTTATCCCCCCCCCCCAATAATTTTTGGCTTTTTCCAGGTTTCTTGTGCTGCAAAGTTGAGAGATACAATTAAGTGCTGATTGGATTTTACAAGGAGCTGAGAATTTTAGGGGAAGAGAAGTTTAGTGCTGCTTATGTGCAGAATTGGCTTGCATTGTTAATAGCACAACAGGTAGTGTACTTGCTTTTGATGTAGAAGGCTGTAGGTTCTACTCCCACAGTATGTAGATGCATTGCTGATACTGTACTGTGTTGTACTTTTAAAAGGGGTGGATGCTGCAGTCCTGAGAATGTCCTCTTTGGCGGAGATACCTAGCAACTATAATCTGTTTTCAGTTTGCCATCCAGTCCCTATTGCAATATTACTAGCGTATCATTTTTTTAAATGTAATATAGGCAATGTATTCATCAAGGCAACAGGCACTTTATTTGTAGATGAAACAATAAAATATAAAGTTGCTTGCTAGCAGCAACCTCTTCATTAGTTGCAGATCTCTTTAATGTGGAATTATTTAGATGACTGGTGGACTGTAGAAGTTTGAGTAGACTTTTATGATGGAAATGTTCTGAACTGGGCAGTTTTGTCATTATTGGTGCATGCATTTTGTTTCATTGTTTACTGGAAAAAATGTTCAAAAACAATAAAATTAAAATGCCCTCTAACAACTGTACTGTATTATAAATATAATTTAATACAATCAGGAAGGTGCATCAAAAAACACATGTATGTTTCGTGTGCAAGGGGCCTATGATTTGAAAACAGCCCAGAATTAATCTTTATTTGCCACTGGCCAGATATATTTTCTTTGAATGTGGGTTCAATGCTGTTTCAATGAATGTGAGTTTAAAGGGCAGAGACATTTTAATGCTGTCTATTTTCATTGAGAGACTGCAATGCTTTGTTTTAGCAGATGTCTATTAGTGTTCATGCTGTAAAATTCAAAATAAAACCTTTAAATGAAATCCAAATCATCGTAGAAGTAAAGCAATATGCACATTACAGTGTTTATAGTAAATGGGGGCGAAATAGCCAAGTAATGGGACATTGGAATGGCTGCAGGGGGAGGCCCCATTCAACCATGATTTTGTGAGGGGAGAAGGGCAGAAAACGCAAATTTCAGCCCCAGCTGAAATATACCTCTCAACTGTCCAGATTTTCACAGAATTAATATATTTTTGCTTATTTTTGGTTGTGGTTTTCTGGAAAATCGTTTAGGAATGAAGTCACTAAATAATGACAGACATTGAGTTTCAGACTTCATACCCTTCAGAAAAATGCATGCTAAAGCAAGACCTGTTATTCTATCAACTAAGTTTATACAAGAACAATTTTTAGTACTGTTTGCATGTTCCCCCAATATATTTGGCCTTGTCCAGATTTCCTGCATTAAGAGGTTGAGAGGTACATGCAAATAAATTGCTTTATAGAATTAGGTATATCCAAACCTCTCAGCTGTCCCTGATTTTGGCTCAAAATGTTGCTCTCCAATAATCCCTCCGCAAAATGACAACTTTGGAATAAAAAGTTGAGGATTTACAATTAATAAATAATTCTAATGATCAGAGTTATAGGTTAATTTTATTTCAGAAATGCATATAAATTCTCTTATTTTGTCAGCTGCTCAACTTAACAGCATTAATATTTTAAAAAGTGTCCCTTCTTTAACAGGTTCCCAGATGTATTGTGTGGCTATTTTATATTTTTGCATCACATTTTTGGTCCATTTTTCATAAAATTGTGGTTTTCTGGCAAATTAGTGGCAAATCATTAAAGATTGAAGTTAAAAAATAATGACAGACATTTGAGTTTCAGATTTCATACACTTCAGAAAATTCATGCTAATGCAAGACCTACTATTATATTATCTTTCAAAGTTTATGAGTAATATTTAAAAATTGTCCTTATTTTTGGACCTTTGTCCCACTTCTATTTTTGGCTTTGTCAAGATTTTTTGCTCTGAGATTGAGAGGAATGACAAAAGCATCAGGGCCATCACCATCAGTCAGAGACATTTCAAATTGTAACATATTTGCTGCACCCCACTTCTCCATGTAGTGACTCTGGATGTGTCCAAGCAAGTCAAAGAGCAGGTAATGCAGTGTAAGTGTGCAGAGTATCACCCCATCTAAGCTAGACACAAGTACTGCAGTGGCTTTTCATCTCTCCTTGATTTTGCAGAATGTTCTGGTTTTCTGTCATATTTTTATACTGTTGATTTATGCTTCTTCTTATTCAGAAAATGCATGTTGTCACAGTCCCTGTTGCTCTGTGTTTTAGTAGCAATGCTTTAATGACAATCATTATGATTGTCTGAGATTGTAAGATGCAAGTAAGCTTTAATAAGCATACTGTTAAAGAATTACCAACATTGAAAGCCTTTTTGTTGATGGCATGCAGAGACTATTTACATAACTAGATAACGTATAAGCCTTAATTATTGAAATGCACATTACAGTATTTGTAATAAAGGACAAGATTACAGTATTTTCAGAAGCTAATTACATTTGCTGGAGATGTGCAGTCATCTTTGCAGGCTTTACCTGTAAAGTAAACAGAATGCCAATCTATCATGTGTGGTCTATAACCTGTGCAGTAATCCTTTAAACAATTTATCTTGAGCTTGTTTCTTGTTTGCTATTATTTTTGATCATGTTTTCCCCATGAAACAAGTAGATAGTTGGATAAAAAACATTTTTACAAGTGGGGGTATCACAGAGATTGCTACTTTCAGCATGTTACTTGGTACTTTAATAAAGCTGAATATAAATTATAATTAGAACTCCAGTGCAAGGAGAAGTGGTTTGAGTTGAGTGCTGCTTGTTTTTTACACTTGATTTTGACTGGCATTCCAGTTGTATTTAAAAAGTTATTGATTTTTTCATGCCTCACAACCTTTTTGTTTCCATCTAGATATTAAGTAAGCTGTCATGTAGCCAATGCATTGAAATATTTGTTTTCTTCTACACTTCATTTTGTCTTGATTGGACTCTCATAATGATGGTTTGGCACCCAAGGCAGCATATTTAATTAAAGTCCCAGTTTTGTGGTTTTGAGCATAGCTCTGCCCCTTTCTAGTTGACCACACCCTTCCCATTGCCCCCACCCATTCAGCTGTCTCATGCAGCCCCCCTTTGATTTGAAGTCAACAGCTGCCACTGCTGCTGACAGAGCTGCATTCACTCTGGGCATTTTAAATACCTATTGAGCCGTGTAACCTAAACAGACCTAATTGCAATGTGCTGCTTATTCCACAAAACTCCTCAGTTGTACACGTTAGTGACTTCAACTACTGAGAAGTTTGCTGTATATAAGATATTTGGGTATAATATGTGTTTAACAAACAATGGTCGGTCTGCTACTCAGTTCTGCGGAACACATGCTATCAAGAAGTGGAAGTACTAACCTTCTTTCAGAAGAGAGTTCACAATTCCATTCCCTACACCTACATAACCATTCCATAGCAAGTGCTAAAGTAGATAATGAAGAAAAGACTTTAAAGTGACTTTGTAAAGTCCTAAAAGTCAAATAATTTTCTGAAACCAGTAAAAATGGCTATGGTGAGGTAGCTTCTGTTCAAGGAAGAAAATATAAAGTCTAGTAATCCAGCTTTGGGGTCAGATGGATAAACAACCCAAGTTTGATTAATGGTCTGGCCACTGGAACATTTGGGTAGCGTAGGCCCAGTGCATGAAAAGTCAATACCAGTACTTGGAAGGACATGTACTACAGCTATCCAAGCTTTGTACATGCATGTGAAGCAGCTTGCATATGCAGGGTAAAGGGTGTTTGTAGTCCGTGCAATGATATAGGTGCAGATGTTACCGCCAGGGAAGGGGATACAGCTAAAATAGAAATGTTTTCATACCTCATATCCTAGAAGGTGTGAAGTAGTTGGGTGTGCATGTGTGCACCATGTATTTTCCTACTCAGGGATAAGTAAAACAGGAATCCACACAGCTCTGGCGTGGGAGCTAAGCTAGACTGGAAAAACTGATGACAGTAGGGACATAAAGTACCCGCACAGCTGCCTGAATGACAGCCTCCTTCATACCACTCATCTTTGTACTATACTAGAAACATGCCTAATGTTCTGGATGACCAGACTGAATCTCACGGAGGGAAGCTTGGTGTTCAGCAAGCAAAAGGGGCAAAAAGCACATAGAAAAAAACTACACTCTAATAGTACAATATGAGACATGCCTATACAATTGTTTCATCAGAAACCATGGCAACAATTATTTTACTGTTAACCAGATAGGCTCTGACCTGGTCTACCTCTAATACTTAGACCTAATTAGGAAGAGCAGTTACATTTACCAACAGCCCTTGCAATACATTTCTGACAGTGAAACATTACATGCACCACCCTCTGTTTGTTTAGAACAGTTTCATTTACAAGATCCTGATCTATAGATAGAGATGACTGATAGGACATAGCATTAGCATAAGTTTAAAAGGGCAGAACACAGACTGTCGTCTAAGGCCAGGATGGACAGTTTTTTTCAGAAGGCCACTGCAACTTACCTCAGCAGTCTCAGTGGCCTTTAAGCAAAACAACACATACTTTTGGGTGGTGTATGGGAATGTGAGATGGAGAATCTCATGTACCTGGTATGCCAACTGATTTAGTGCTATCACCTGTAGCATTGCTAATGTATGTGATGTCAAAAGGAGGAGAATGGAACAGACAATAGAATGCATGTATGAAGTAAGAACAGGAGCTTTAATTCAAATAAAAATGAGTGCCTGTAGGTAAGGACCTGAATCCAAAAACAAAAGCCTTTCAAAAGGTAATATCTATATATATATATATATATATATATATATATATATATATATATATATATATATATATATATATATATATATGCATATATATATATATATATATATATATATATATATATATATAACCTTAACTGAGACTCCTAACCCTAACAGGCCATATGATACACTCATTTGGTCCACAATTCATTTGGTCGACAGGCAGATTTTCCCCTCCCCAATGTTGTGCACCCTGGAGTTGATATATATAGTTACCTGTCCGCCCCCACATAACATCTGTCACCAAATGAATTGTCGACCAAATGAGTGTCGGTCATAACCTACCTGTCGGTTCATCTCGGTCTATATATATATATATATATATATATATATATATATATATGTATATATATATATATATATATATGTAAAAGCAAGTGACAACACAACTTGGAGGAGAATAGCTCAGCATTAAAATGAGGAAAACTATTTCCCAAATAAGGCTGCAGACAAGTAGCATAGTTCAAGCAAGTTACAAAATAAAAAAACAATGCGTGTGTCAGTACACACACACATATATCTATATCTACACACATATATATATAATTATATATATATATATATATATATATACACACACACACACACACACACACACACACACACACACACACACACACACACACACACACACACACAAGTATATATTTTATACGGGTATACCCACATTTGCCGAGTTACCCATACAGCGTCCTAACAATTGTTGACTGCAAAAGGTCGACAAAGCAAATGCTGATATGCTACCATGCATGCACTGAGAAAGAACCTCGGCGGATACAATATTTAAACTAAAATAGCAACAAAAAAGCAATGTTTTTGCAGTGGAGAAAGCTACCATGCACCCCACACCCCCTCCTAATATATATATATATATATATATATATATATATATATATATATATATATATATATACACACACACACACACACACACACACACACACATACATATACATATATATATATACACACACACACACACACACACACACACACACACACACACACACACTATACACAAATTCCACAATTGCACAATATCTGGGAAAGGGCCTATTCTCCATTCCCAAGAATTGTGCAATCTTGCATACCTGTCGACCATCATTTTACCCGGCCAAATGTGGTTGACTAAACAGATGTTGAACAAAGATCATTTGGGCCAAAGGCAGTCCACCTATTTTATACGTGTGTGTGTGTGTGTGTGTGTGTGTGTGTGTGTGTGTGTGTGTGTGTGTGTGTGTATAATATTTACAGACACACATGTAATTTTTGATATGTGCGTGTCTGCACATATTCTGCTACTGTTGTTAAAAGGAACTTTTCTCCTTGGACCTTCAATGAAAATTGGCCAAATGTCCAGTGGACTTCCCAGTAGTATAAATAAACATGCATGAGTTATGAAATTCCTAAACTCTAACAATCTCCTCTCCTCCACTCAACATGGCTTACGACAACACCATAGCACAACTACTGCTCTCCTCTCTTTCACAAATACAGTTAACCATCACAGAAATAATAACAACTTCGTATCAGCAATATTCCTAGACCTATCTAAAGCATTTGATATGATGTCACACACCATTCTACTAGACTCCATGGCCTCCCTATTCCTTGCCCCTTCCACTATAGCCTGGTTTATAAGCTACCTATCAGACAGACAACAATCTGTCCAATGGTAAACAAACTATCTCCACTACTCCCAACCACTATGGGAGTCCCACAAGGTTCAATATTGGGACCACTACTCCTCCATATTTACCAAAAACCTTCATACCTCCACCCAACATGCCACACTAATACAATATGCAGAGGACTCAACCCTGATCTGCTCCGCACCATTAATGACTACCCTACAAAAACTCACTCAGGAATCCTTCACTTCAGTGGAAAAAGTACAGTTGTGTACACTTACCATAAATGTAGATGTTCGAGTGTATTCACTGTTACAGTCATTACATTTGGGTAATCTGCTGGCAGGTTGCCCTCAGTCGGCCTGAATTCCAAAGTCTTGGGTCCTGCCCCAGTTGCTGTCTTCTCTTCCATGACGTCAGGTTGTCAGGGGTATAAAACATGCAGCCGACACCATTTTCTTTAGTTTTTCTTACCCCCGATGTCAGGTGCCCCCAAAAGGGTAGCAGTATTATATATATATATATATATATATATATATATATATATATATATATATATATATATATATATATATATATATGTATATGTGTATATATACATATATATATATATATACATATATATATATATATATATATATATATATATATATATGTATACATGCATCAATATAAACTTCATCTACAAGCAAATACACCACATAGATTGTAGAAGATAGAGAAGGAAAGAAAAACTGTAGAATGACAGGGGGATGGTGGGAGGCTAACCTGGACTGCAACAGTGAATACACTCGAACATCTACATTTACGGTAAGTGTACACAACTGTACTATGTTCTTCGTGTTTCACTGTTGCAGTCATTACATTTGGCTAGAATCCCAAAGCTATGGTTGTGAGGCTGGAGCTGAACAGCATTAGGTGCGGCTATAAGGCCCTGCAGCACTGCAGTGGCAAAGCCTGCCCTGGACTTAGAGTAGAGAGGCAAATGGTAATGCTTTGTAAAGGTGTGAACAGAACTCCAAGTAGCAGCCTCTAGAATGTCTTTGGTTGGTACCCCTCTGAGAAAGGTTGCCAAATGAGACCTAATGCCCTTGGGCACAGGTTTACCATGGCGTGAGTAGCAGAAACGGATGCAGTGGCTTATCCAATTTGAAATTGTCTGCTTTGAGATAGCCTTTCCTTCTGATCCTGCAGCATATGACATTAGTAATTGCTAAGTTTTTCTTAGAGCTTTTGTCCTGCTCAAGTAGAATCTTAGCTGTCTGTGCATGTCCAAGGAATGCAGAATTCTCTCCCCTTTGTTCTGTGGATTTGAATAAAAAGTTGGCAGACGAATTGTTTTGTTAAGAGCCACACTGGAAACCACCTTAGGCATAAAAGTAGGATTTATCCTCAGAGATACCCTGTCTGGGTAAAATATGATAAAAGGCTCTACAGCCATGAGGACCTGTAGCTCTGAAACCCTTCTTGCTGAAGTAATTGCTAGTAGCAGGGCTGGCTTCCATGATAAGAACTTTATATCAAAGGTAGCGGCTGGTTCAAATGGTGGCAGGGTTTGCTTTTCCAGCACATAATTGAGATCCCATGCAGGTAATGGTGATCTTCTAGGAGGCCTTAGGTTTTTGGCTCCCCTAAGATACTGCTTTAGTAAGGGATGAGAAAAGATTGGTGGCTCTGTATTGTAATGAGCTGAAATGGCAGAGGCATGGATTTTGATTGATGAGAAAGATAGGCCTTTGTCAAGCATCTCAGTTAAGTATTGTAATATCTGAGGAATATGTGGTTCTGCTGTATCAGTTCCTTGTGCTTGATTCCAAGCACAAAATCTCTTCCATTTGTCAGCATAAGTTTTTCTAGTACTAGGCCTTCTGGCTTCCAAAACGACATCCATCACAGCTTTACAGAGAGTTGTCATTGGTATGATTACATGATTAGCCATGCTGCCAGGTTCAGAGTCTGTAGTTGATTGTGCAGGATCTGACTGTTTTGCTGACACAGTAGTTGTGGTCTTTGAGGCAAGGTTCAAGCTGGGTATTGAGACACGTTCCTTAGGATTGGGTACCAGTATTGGCAGGGCCAGTCTGGGGCAATTAATATCATCTTTGGCTTCTCTTGTCTGACTTTTAGGAGGACCTTGGGTAGAAGAGGCAGAGGAGGAAAGGCGTAAACTGACAGGTTTTTCCAACTGAAAGATAGGGCGTCCACTTTCCATGCTTGTCTGTGATAAGTCCTTGTGCAGAATCTTTTCAGTTGATAATTTTGAGGAGAGGCAAATAGATCTATGTCTGGGCTCCCCCATTTCTCTGTTATCATGCTGAATACTTGTGGATTTAGTTTCCACTCGTGAGGATCCATAAGGTTTCTGCTTAAATTGTCTGCCAGAGTGTTCTATTTTCCTGGCAGGAATTGAGCTTGAAGATTTATCTGGAAGGTCAAAGCTGTGTCCCACAGTGCCATGGCTAATCTGCAAAGGGGGTATGAGTGTGTGCCCCCTTGCTTGTTTATATACCACATGACTGTGGTGTTGTCCGTCTTTATCAGTAGTTGTCCTGGATGAAGTAAGTCCTTGAATGCTGTTAGGGCATTTTGAACGGCTAGCATCTCTTTCTGGTTGATATGTAGATACATTTGATTTGGTGCCCATATGCCCTGAATGCATCTTCCTGCCATGTGGGCCCCCCAGGCATAATCTGATGCATCTGTTGTTAAGGTTTGGCTGGCAGGGGGTAGAGTGAAGGGCCGGCCCATGTTTTGGTGACAGGCCTTTGCCCACCATAGAAACTCCTGTTGCAGGCAGGGGATGAGAAGCATCATTGTTTCCAGACTGTCTGAATGCTGACTCCATAAACTTTTTAGGTACCATTGAAGTTTCCTCATATGCAGTCTTGCATATGGAATTAGTAGGATGCAAGATGCCATGAAGCCCACAGCCTGCAGAATTTGTCTTCCAGAAGGCTGGGTTTTTGTTGCCATCAGTTTGAAGTAAGTAGTCAGTTGCCTTTGTTTGTCTGGCATGAGCTAAGCCATCTGGGCAGTTGTATGCAAGCTTGCACCCAGGAATGTTATCTTTTGAGAGGATAGCAGTTGTGATTTCTTTTCATTTAGTGTGTACCCTAGGCATGCTAGAAGTCTTTTCACAAATGCCAGGTGTCGTAGAAGAGTGTCCTTGCTCTCTGCTTGAATGAGACAGTCATCCAAGTAAGGATATATTTGAATACTTCTTTGTCTGCAAAATGCAATTACTGGTGCCAGGCACTTTGTAAAGACCCTGGGCGCAGTAGATAGGCCAAAGGGCAGTTCAAAGAATTGGTAATGCAGTAAGCCAGCCTTGAATCTGAGGTATCTTCTGGATGACTGTCTTATTGGGACATGCAGGTATGCCTCTTTTAAGTCAAAAGTCACCAGCCAAGCATTCTTGCCCAGCATGGGGAGAAGCTGTTGCAAAGTGAGCAGTTTGAATTTTGGAATGTCCATGTATATGTTCAAAATCGATAAATCCAGTACTGGCTGCCAGGCCTTGTCCTTTCTGGGTACCAAGAACAGTCTTGAGTAAAAACCTTGTCCTTTTTCCTGTTCTGGTACCATCTGAATGGCCCCCATATCCATGAGGAACATAACCTGTTTCTGTGCCTCTGCCCATTGTTTTTTTGGCAGGTCTGGCCAACCATTTGTCATTGGCAGAGTGTAGAAATGGAATCTGTATCCCTGTGATACGATGTTCAGTACCCACTTGTCCTGGGTTATTAACTGCCAATTTTGAGCAAAAAGTGCTAATTTTCCCCCTATGGGTGCTGCCAAAAGATAAGTGCTTGGTGTAGGCAGAGGGAAGTCATTGGGATTGCTTTCTGTAAGTTTGCGCTTTATCTCCTCCAGATTTGGAGGTGGATGCACCCCATTGCTTTGACCTGTATGAGTCTTGAGTCTGGTACCTGGAATCCTTAGGGCATCTGGATTTGCCCCTTTGAGCTCTGTCTCACACAGGAAAGGACCAATTTTTTGTAGGCAAGTGTCTACTGAATCTAGGTGGCTGCACTTGTAAGAAATCTTTAACAGTTTGCATAGACTTAGCTTTGTCTTCCATTTTCTTTAAAACCTCTTCTGCCTTAATACCAAACAGAGAATCATGCTGTAAAGGTGCATCTAGTAATTTAGCTTTAACATGATCAGGCAAATTTTGTTCCTTTAACCAGGCATGCCTCCTAATCACAGATCCAGTAAGTATGGCCCTGCAGGAGGCCTCTAAAGAATCAAAACCACATTACAAAGTATGCTTTCCAACTTTTTCAGCTGCATGCAATAATTCCTGCAATTACTTATTTTTTGCACATTCTGAAATCAACATCATATTCTGTTTCAGCAATCCCATAACATGTTGTTGGTACGTAAGCATATGAAATTGACAGTTTAAGGCCCTGATTGCCAAAGTTGTACAAGTATAAACCTTTTGTCCCCATCTGTCCAGCGCCCTGGAATCTCTGTCAGAGGGGGTAGGGTTTTTTGCTGTTGAGGCCTTAACTCCCTTATGACACTGTGAAATAGTTTCAGGATCAGCAGCAGGGTTTCTAAATAAAAATTTATGAGAGTCAGGGACCCTGTAATACCTGTCAGGCTTACTGAGAGCCGGAGGTAAAGAGTCAGGGGTCAGGCTTGACTCCGAAAAAACATCATCCACAATGTCTAACACAGGGGGAATGGCTAAAGACTTGTGCTGAGGGAGAAGGAGGAAATCCCTGAGCCTCTTTTTTGATTCTGAGAAGTCTTGACTCTCCCAGTGAAAATGGTTCCTCAAAGTATGCAAGGTTTCTCCAAATTAATAATCCTCGGGAGGAGATGCAGATGGAATAGACTCCTCGGCATCAGAATCCTCATAGGAAGGTAAAGATAATTCCTGACCAGAAGAGGAATCAGAAGAAATAAAAACCTGATCTGAAGATTCATAGTCAGTATCTTGCCTAGGCCTCTTATTGGGGGTGGGGTGGGGGGGTGTACCCCTGATTAAGGTAATAAGGTCTTCAGCCATTTTGAATATCTGTTTTTTAGACATAGAGGCCTGTGCACATGGCTCAGGCATCAGTTTTTTAGTTTTAGAAGGTGTATTTGCCTTTGGTTTTTCAGCTTTCGTCGGTTTGATGTAAAAATGTTGAGATCTGAATACACCCTCAGAAGCCGGTGCCTGCTCAGCAGCTCTGGACCCATCTGAGGGAGATACACCCATCGGTCCAATACCTTGTGTATCTTGCGGCATGCCTGACTCCACGTGGGTGCTGCTAGAGGCCTGTGACTCGAAGGTAGCGGGTATCAGGGGCTGCAAAAGCACCTCACTGAGTACCAGTGAACCGGCGACTGGCTTAGGAGAAGCTTCGTCGTCGGTTTTGGATCTCGACTGCCTTTCTCTGTCCTTTTCTTTGCGTTTTTTATGTACTCCGGTAGTCAGATTGCTATCCGATGACATCTCTGGGTAGATAAATCTGTTTCCAAAATACTTAGATGCAAAAATATACCGATGCTTAATAGTGCTTTGGTTAAATCTAGCAGAAAACCGACAGCCAGGCACATTGTGATCAGGGCCTAGGCAAGGAATACAGTATAAATGGAAATCCTTATGAGGTATTTGCTTCCCACAAGTAATACAATTATTAACTTTTTCTGACATCGGTAAAAAGCAAGAAAAAAGTTTCCCCAATGGGGTACTTAGCTTTATTGAATACTTCGGTTCTGAAACTCAAACGCGAATATTTCAGTAGTCGGCCAACTGATACTTGCGAAATGCTTCTGCTTCGGGCACCGCGTGGCAAGAAAGACTAAAGAAAATGGCGACAGCTGCATATTTTATACCCCTGACAACCTGACATCATGGAAGAGAAGACAGCAACCGACGCAGGACCCAAGACTTTGGAATTCAGGCCGACTGAGGGCAACCTGCCAGCAGATTACCCAAATGTAATGACTGCAACAGTGAAACACGAAGAACATCTGGATTACCCAGATCCAACTCATCGTCAATCCCAACAAGACCAAATTACTTATATTCGCTCCCAGCAGAACTAAATCCACCCATCAACCTTATACTATCACATACAAAAATGGTACTAACATCTCCCCCACTGATCACACCAAACTCCTACGTGTAGAAATTGACAATAAACTACTATTTCATGTCCACATATCACAAACAATCAAAAAGGTTCACAAAAAAATGGGTACACTATACAGACATAGAAAATTCCTGTCTGATCAGGCATGTATTACACTAGCTCAAACACACCTACTGTCCACCCTTATGTATGCTGCTCCAGTCCTTACCCACACAAGAAAACAAGACCTTGAAAGGCTTGAATCATGCTACAATAAAAGAGCCAGATTTACTAGTAACTCCACCTTCAAAACCTATCACTGTCAAGCATTATGTGAGCTTAAATGGTTATAACTTCCTCTGCTAGTTAACTATCACCAATTAGTACTAGTCTACAATATTGTGAATTATCCTAACCAAACACCATCCCTAAAACAACTCCTAACCCAGTACGTATCAAATTGCCCCCTCCACTCTTCTGAAAAAACTCTCCTCTGCATCTCCTCAGCCAATAACTCTGCAGGTAAAGCTCTGTTCTCCCACAATATAGCCAGAAACTGAAACAACCTTCCCCCTACTCTAACCTCTACTCCTTCAACTACTCTGTTTAAAAAAATTTCTCAAAGCACACCTAGTGAATTCTTGGCTATGCCCATGCATCACATAAAACCCCTACCGCTTATCACATCAATCTTCTAGCTACTAACATAAAATTATGCTGGTATGCAAAAACTCAGGAATCCCTACCAGTAACCTGAGAATTTAATTTTTGTAATAATTTTGACTTTACATTTCCTACTTTTTGTATAAAAGTGCTTATGACTAATATTTCCTATTTGTAACTTGTACTATATGTTTGATTATTATTTGTAACTTGTATGGAGCTTTTCTCCCTGGGCCTCCGCTGTAAATGGACCTGTCTCCAGTCGGACTATCCCAGTAAATAAATGTAAAATAAAACAAATAAAATAAACATAAATACATGTATACATACTTACATACATAAATAAATGAACAATTTAAAAAAAACTGCAGTTGATGATTCCTAAGTTGATTAAACAAAACATGGACCTTAAGGAAAAGCTAGATTACTTCCAAAATAAGTTCTAAAGTTCTAATGTGAGGATCCATATGAAGCAGTGTTCTTCCCTAACCCAGTTCAAGTGTAACTTTGATAATTGGATGGACTGGAAATTCTGCTCTGGTTTGACACCTATGTCTCTAATGAACACCGAATGCCTATAAACTTTTCATCTCTCAGGCACCTGCTTGTAAATATTCCATCTTCCAAGCTCCTGCTTATGCTACAAAGGGTACCAGTACCTGTCAGTGATATGGGATGCATGGCTAGGCTTAACAAGACTCCAGCAGTTGGTACCCTAGTACACATCTATGAACCTACTGGTGCCTCAAAGACAGCCAAAGCTCGAGACATAAAACTATCTGTTGTTGTTGTTGTGTCTTTCTTTTCCAAGAACTCCGGTCCACTAATGATTGGCAGTTGATTTTTACGTGCTGAGTTGCCAGCCCTAATGCATAACCTTCAATGAAGGTACGCCCATCCACGCATGTCTCCACGCAGAAGACGTTCTAGCTAAGAGTCGAACCGGTCAGCGTCTTACTGTGAGGCGATAACGCTACCGCAGTACCACCACCGCGGACATAAAACTATCTGTTGTACACTTCCAAGATGAAATCCTGAATCTACAGCAGCTCAAGCCATGAAGTACTAATGTGCTTTGTCATTCAATCCACACCTGTATCCAAGAGGCTCATTTCAGCAGATTCCAGCTTGAATGATACTGTAAGGAAACACTCCACTTCACAGAGGGCATGTTAAATGAAAACAAGCTGTATGACAACTCTCCTGTCCATTGGAGCACTACGGCAATATGCACACCTACAGCAGTGCAGGACACAGTGAGAGCCAATGAAAAAAGGTTTCATGGTGGTTAAGATCAGAACAACCATTAAATGTGCAAACAGACTTAAAGTTTGGTCTGTCAAGGGAACTTGAATATGTATTTCATTACTGAAGGTGCAGAAGGTACTGGTGACTAAGAAGGGTGCTGTGAGGAAATGCTTTGAGCTGTGTTAAAAGGCAAGAAAAAAAATAAAATACTAACTTCCTTGGTACTGTGTTACCAACAGCCTGCTAAAAATGCCAAACCAGCAATATAAAGATATTCTTAATGCTTAACAGTCAGCAGTTTCTTTAACGGGGTGCATTGGATTGTGCTACTACTAGGGTCTGATGACAAGAGGCAGTGGCCATGTTAAAAGGTAGTGTTATGCAAGAGTGCACAGAAACTAATTTCAGAATGCTTGATACAGCTGCAAACCCTTGGGTGCAAATTTGCAATGTCCAAATAAAGGATGATGGTTATTTGTATATTGATATGTTTTTATTTACAATACTGGGTTTGTAGTGCCCTTAGAATAAGAGAGGTACACTTTGTCTTACTTACAGGGGCTGCATTAATTTTAAATGGGGGAATGCCTACTACTCATTCTGAGTTTTGGACTGATAATTTAGTGGAACAGTGGCTGTAATTAGACTGCATGTTTTAAGTATAAGCAAACTGGTACATGCTGTGATGTGCCTGGGGAAATAGTCACATCCAAGCATGCACCATGAGTACAATAACTGCTTCTTTAGCTAAGGACAAGCAGTTCCGTACTTACTTCTCAATAATGGTGAATTGCAATTAATATGATTATGTAGCAACATGGGCAAAGAAGCACATGTGGATGTTGACACAGCAAGCTAGACACTGTTTTGCAGTCATTTAAGAATAAATGACTTGCAAGCTATGCTGCCATCTGAATAAGTTTGCACTAGGAGAAATTTGACAGGCAGTTAATCTTCTTTTTCATCCATTGTTGCATTGCCCTGGAATTTCCTCTTGTAAGGATATGTAATATGATGGTAATGAAATAACAAGCAAAATGCAGAACACAGAAAGTTAAACATTAACAAGGTAAACGCTAAGATCCCAGAATGGTGAATATCTGAATGTTTGAATGCAGGCACCCCTTTATAAAGTATTCATTTAGTTATTCTGTTGAGCTGGAAATGTATAATAATTTTCAATTATAAGAAAACTTCTAAATCTAAAACACTGTTTTCCTGTTCTATACCTCTTGTGATACCTAGTGTACAATTTTACTTACTATTCAGTGTACGTCAGAAACTTATAAAACAACACTTTAGTTTGGAATGAGGGAATTACATATATGCATAGCAACTTAAAGCAAGATATATCCACATTGCACACAAGTGACAAATATTTCTGCATATGCAGAGCGCAGGACATTAATGTTCAAATTATAAAGTATTCATGGAAGTACATCACGTGCATAATGGAAAACGTGAACACACACACAAACACACACACACACACACACACACACACACACACGCACACACGCATACACACACACACACACACACACACAAACACACACGCACACACAAACACACAAAAACAAACACACACACACACAAACTCATGCACACAAACACTCACCATACCTCTCAACCTAGAAACATAAAAAATCTGGACAAGGCCCATGAAAAATAGGTACAAATCTGTACGCTGATTAACATCTAATTTGCATACATAATTACGTAACCCCACTCCAACGGAATTGTGGGATACTAACTTTCAAATGCAAACTGAAGAACAGACAACCAAAAATATAGCACCAGAGTCCCCCTGCAGCCATTCCAATGTCTCATTACCTGGTGATTTCTCCCCAGTTACCATAAACATTAATGTGTACATACTGCTTTACTTCTACAATTATTATTTGGATTTTATTTTTACATTTTGCAGCACAACAATGCACAAACACTAACAGACATCTCCTAAACAAAGCAATACTGTCTCACAATGAAAATAGACTTGGCATTAAAACTTCTCTGCCCTTGAAACTCACATTCATTGAAATAACATTAAAACCCACACACCACATCCAAAGAAAATGCATCTGGCCAATGCTGGATAAAGATTACCTTTGGGCTGTTTTCAAATCATTGGCCCCTTGCACACAAAACAAAAATCATATATGTGTTCTTTTCTTTGATACACCTTCCTGACTTTATTGTTATATTCCTTGTATAATACAGCACACTTGTTAGACAGAGCATATTTTAAATTTATTGTTTGAACATTTTCCAGTAGTCTGTACTGTAGGCAAGGAAATAAAATGCATGAACCAATAATGACAAAACTGCCCAATTCAGAACATTTCCATCATAAAAGTCTACTTCCACACCCACACTATAAACAGAATGACAGTAGTGTAAGCCATAGGCATCTTGCACAGCTTCTCGCACTTATTTTCATCTTCAGTTTTTTTTTTTGGGGGGGGGACAAAAGGTCAAAAACCAGGGACACATTTTAAACATTGCTTGAATAATTTTGGAAAGTTGCTAGAATAAAATGTTACTTTTACCACCATGCATTTCACTGGCAAGTCTTGAACCCATGACCCTATGCACTACAGTCAGAGCAACATACTACTATGCCAAATCAGCAGTCCCCTAAGAAATAGGAAGAATAGTGGCTATCATGTAGTGAATTCAGTTCTCACTTCTCACCATAGCTCTCAACCTCTTAGCACAGAAAACCTGGACAAAGCCAAAAATGGGGGAATACAAATTCAGTTCTTACTTCTCACTCACCATAGCTCTCAACTCTTAGCACAAAAAAACTAGGCAAACAACAAAGCCAATAATGGGGGAATACAAATTCTGTTCACTTCTCACCATAGGCTTAGCTCTCAACTCTTAGCACAACAAATCTAGACAAAGCTCAGAAATGGTGGTGGCTAGGGACTTCAGGCTCTTTTTACCCTGTGCCAAAGAGCCTGAATACCTCTAGCCACCAGGTGTATTACATGAGGGCATTTACACACACACACACACACACACACACACACACACACACACACACACACACACACACACACACACACACACACACCTTGAGTCCAAACTTGTTACTTCACTTGATTTCTTTCCTGGCCCGGCTGCTGCTAATAAATCCAATCTTGCCCAAAAACTGCATACGAAATAAATCCAATCCTGCTCGCGAGTGCTTTGCCCCAAACATGTCCTGCTCACTCTTGCTGCTAATACATCTAAAATCCAAAACGCTAACATTAGCTGCTGCTAATAAATCCAAATTGAGTGCAGTTTCCCGCTTGCATTTGCAGCCGGAAATGATGACGTGAGTTCAAGGAGCTCAATTCCGACTGGCTGATAGCCCTGATGGAGCTGACGTCATCACGCACGTGATGATGTTAGCTCTGACACCGTGATATTTGAAAAAATTAATAAACTAAAGAAAAAAATTGGAAATGAAGGGGTGCCTCTCAAGATTCATGGCACCCCTTCATTTGGACCCCAAAAGTCAGTAAAAACAGAGTAATTCAGTATGGTTGAGAGGTCTGACACTCACACGCACACACACACACACACACACACACACACACACACACACACACACACACACACATAAACACACAATGTAAACACACACATACACACACACACATAAAACTGCTTGGCAGAGGAGGCTATGCCCATTTTGACCGCACCCCCACAGTGGCAACTAAATATACCAACTCTCAAGTCCACACTACCTGGGGTTAAACAGCACATGCATTTTTGCTGCAAAACCAGGATTGGATTCCATGTATTTCTGAGGGACTGCAACTTCAGAGATGATACATTTAGTTGGTGCAGATGTGCGGGTCACCCTATGCAAAAATACATATACTGTTTTATTATTGTTAATTTATTAGATTGTACTTTAAACATGTATGACCATCCCTGGGGTGGGAGGTTTTGTGGGTGTTTCCTATGAATATCCTTGTTAGAGGCTGGGGATGTCACACTGAGAGGCAAGGGCCAAAGGGGGATAGGGTGGGGACAAGGCTGAATTGCCGCAGAGATGGGGTAATACACCACATGTCTTATTGCACATAGGCCCCTCAGATGTACCACAAGGGACCAAAAGGAGGGGTCAACAGCGGTAGGTCATAAAAATAGAACCCCCCTCATGGCAGATGTGAATGGACAGATCCTAAAGACTTTTTCAAGTTTTGTGTGAGCCCCATACCGATTGGAGATAGTCTGATAGTTAAGGAGGTGGCGGACAGTCCCAGTGATGGATGTGGGGCACAGGTGGCTGACATTCCTAGCAACAGATGTGGGACACAGGTGGCTGACAGTCCTGGCAATGGATGTGGGCCACAGATGGTTGACAGTCTTTGCAATGGATGTGGGGCACAGATGGGTGACAGTCCTAGAGATGGATGTGGGGCATAGGCGGCTGACAGTCCTAGTGACAGATGTGGGGCACAGGTGGCTGACAGTCCTAGCAATTGATGTGGGGCACAGGTGGCTGACAGTCCCGGTGATGGATGTGGGGCACAGGTGGCTGACAGTATTAGCAACGGATGTGGGACACAGGTGGCTGACAGTCCTAGTGTTGGATGTGGGGCACAAGTGGCTGTCAGTCCTAGCAATGGATGCGGGACACAGGTGCCTGACAGTCCTAGTGACAGATGTGGGGCACAGGTGGTTGACAGTACTAGTGATGGATTTTGGGCACAGGTGGTGGACAGTCCTTGTGACGGATGTAGGGCACAGGTGGCTGACAGTCCTAGTGACAGATGTGGGGCAAAGGTGGCTGACATTCCTAGAGATGGATGTCGGGCACAGGTGGCTGACAGTCCCAGCGATGGATTTGGGACACATATGGCTGACAGTCCTTGTGACTCATGTGGGGCACAGGTGGCTGACATTCCTAGTGATGGATGTGAGGCACATGTGGCTGACTGTCCCAGCAATGGATATGGGGCACAGGTGGCATGGATGTGGAGCACTGATTAGGGAGCTGTAGAATAATGTAATTCTACTGTGAACATGATGACTTGCTATTTATGTACTGATTTCAATTTGTTCTTATTCCTATGCTGTGCTTAAGCATCAAGGTTACTAAATCTATGTCATGTATTTATATTAATATTTATGTAGTCATGTAGCTGTATGAGACTGAGATGGGTGGTACGATACAAATTGTGGAAAAAAAAACAAAAAAATTATGTCATCAAAGTGGAAGTCACAGTATCTCCAATTTCAGAAAAGATCAAAGAGAACAAACTAAGATGGCTCAAGCACATGTACAGGAAAAAAAATAGTCTGGAGAAGATTTGGCAGAAACAAGAAAAAGGTGAGAAGAAACAAGAATGTCTGGCAAAGAGATGGATGGAGCATATGAGAGAAGACCTGTGAATGTCAAGCATGACAGTCAAAAAAGGTAGGCGAGTGGTACAGAATCAAGAGAGCTGGTGACAGTTACAAAGTTATATCTCAACCTGTGTAGAACAAAATGGGAAAATGGGACTGATAATGATAATGACTAGTGGGAGGTTTCCTTGTGTGCACTGTGGAAGAAACAACCTTGTTACTGACATTGCAAAAGTGGTGAAATTATACCGGTAGTCACAGCATCATTCTCAATGTGGATAAAGGGTTGAGCTACACCCCTTCTCTTTGGAAAGGGCCAAACAACTTGACAGTACTTGTTCCAGGAGTTGGACTAATATCTCTCCATCAGTGAGGTGATGCCTAGCTTTTTCTGACAACTCATTGAAGGATGTTAACAGGAGAGGATGTAGATAGCTGAAATACAGTGTGATAGTATTTGTTGGGGTTATGTGTATTTGTTGTTTGCTGAACTTGATTGTGGGTCTGACTGAGCTGTAGTTCGGCGTATGCATCCCTATGATGATGAAGTAGGGTCAAGGCATACATATCTCACAATGAGATGTGCACCTGTGAGTATGTTGACTGTTAATGGAAAAACATTTGGAGGATGGGATTTACAAAAGCCCACCAACATTGGAGTGTTAGTGGGATTACATTCCCTGACAAAATAAAGTAGTTGCAAAGGGAACTAAAGAAAGTACAGTATGGACTCTGCCTGTATGCATCATTTAGTAAAGACAGAACATCAGAAAATGAGCAGGGGATGGAAGGTAGAGCTGTGTAAGCATACTGAACATAACGCTCGATGTTTAAATACAAAAATTACTGCTGCATCATCATTTGTAATGTTTGGGAAATAGTCAAAGGTGGATATCTTACAAGCAGAGATGTAAATAAGCCCTTATGCCAAAGTTGTCACAAGGTCATTCAGTAAGAAACGGAAAGCTTACTGCAGCACCTTCACTTCTTTTTTGAATGACTAAGACTGTTACCAAGAGGTGTGCCTACATAGCCTGGCCATGAGATATTCTCTTATTCACAGAAGGCTGTCAAGTTTTTCCCAAAAAAGATGAGGCAGAGACAAGAGGGTAGGTTATGAGACTGCCTTTTTCATCTAATTTTCTGATTTCTGATTATAGAATGGAGAAATGAAGACCCTGTAGGGACTGGAGAGAGGGAAGTTATGCTGTAGCAGTGCCCCTTGAATTTGAATATCTTCTGTTAAATAAGTACTGTACTATGTTCAACATCTTTGCTAAAGTATTCATAATGATTGGGAGGGGTAGTAATCCAATATGTTCCCTGTCTGCAGACATCAGGTGGAAAAACACAAACATTCCTTACAATACTGCCATGGCAAATCCTGCTCTGCTCCTTAAACCTCTGAACAGTTTACCTAGAAAAGGTGTGCGTGGACATTTGTGCAGCTCCTTCACAAAATGCTTTGTATAACACATCTCTCTCTCTCTCTCTCTCTCTCTGAGGACTTAGTGTGGTGTCAGGGGTGCAGGTCAGGTTTTTTGTTTTTTTTTTTTATTATGAAGCTCATAGGTTCATACTAGGCTATCTGCCCTAGGGCATTTATAAGCCTAGCCAGAGTGTGTTTGGCTTTCGCCACCCATTTTAAATTAATTTTGCTATGCCCTTTTTGAGGTTAGTATACTGTGCCTCTGTCTAACAGTGACACAGAAGTGATACCCGGGGTAAACCTACGATCTCCCATCCACTCATCAAGATTCCTCTTGAAGAGAGTCAATGAAGGACTCTGCCTAACCTGGACTGGGATTTTATTCCAGAGTGAAGGGAGCCTCTGGGTTATGAATCTGTCCCTCCAGCATGTCCTATTTATTTCAGTGCTGAGGTTCAAGTCTCTTGAGCGCGTAGCTTGATGGGATTTGGATTTTCTGAGGTGCAGCATGTCCATTAATTCCGGGTTGGACATGGCTTTATATGTCAGGCACAGATCGCCTCTGAGCAGGCAGCATGCCACTGAGTAGAGCTGGAGTTTCTTTAACCGGGCAGCATATGGCATCTGTTTGAGCCCTTTGATCTTCTTGGTGAGGTACTTTTGGGGTCTTTCCAGTTGCTGCAGGTGTCTGGTAAGGTACATCCCAAAAGGGGCATTGTACTCAATTATGGGCCTGATGAGGGATGAGTAAAGAGGCACGATGACCTCCCCTGATCTAGATGTGAATCCTTTCATGATTAGGTGGGCTATATAAAATGTTTTTCTAACCACTTTGGCCACGTGGTTGTCAAATGAGAGATTGCTATCAACTTGGGTCCCCAGGTCCCTAATTACTTCTTCCGTACTTAATGGATTACCACCTATGTGGTAATTTGTGGGCACTTTGTTTTGCCAAAGGGATGACTATACACTTTTTGGCATTTAGCTTGAGGCCATGGCTCGGGCACCAGTTGTCTGTTTCTATGAGGCCCTTTTGGAGGATGCTTGTGTTGGCTGGAGAGTCGATTATGGCACCCAGTTTGCAGTCATCTGCGAACTTGGTCAGCTACAGTCCTTCCGTGTTGGCCTGTACCTCCGAGAAATATATACCGAACAAGAGAGGTCCCAGGACTGAGCCTTGTGGGATGCCACTTGTAACTGGTTTGGAGTCTGACATGGCTCAAGCAATTCTAACCATGTGGGTTCTGTCCTTGAGCCAGTTTGCAACCCATCTAGTGACATAGGAGTTTATATTTAAGCTGGTGAGCTTATCTATAATGCCCGAGTGGGGTATTGTATCGAAGGCTTTTGCGAGGTCCAGGTAGGCTGTATGGACCACCTTCCCCTCGTCAATGGCCTTGGTGACTGTTTCAAAGAAATCAACCAGGTTTAAGAGGCAGGATTTGCCCTTAACAAAGCCGAACTGGGTAGGATCCAATGTCTGTAGGTCCCCAATATCTTTACTTATGAGGTCCATGATGATCCTTTCCACAGCTTTGCAGACCAAGCTAGTCAGGCTTATGGGGCAATAGTTTCCAGGATCTGTTGAGGCACCACCTTTGTGGAGAGGGACCACTGTTGCTGTACGCCACTCTTTGGGTACATATCCTGTAGTAAGGCTGAGATTGAACAGTAGTTTTATGTTTGGGTTTAGCTCTTCTTGGAGTTCATGTAGGACGCAGCCCGAGACACTGTCTGGTCCCATTGATGCTGTGTTTTTTGCTTTGGAGAGGGCAGCTCTTACCTGAGCATCTGAGATGTCAGGGGGGCAGCACTCTGCTGAGATAGATATCTGCCCTTTTGGTGGGGAGGGGGGGGAGAAGTTTGCACTGAACCTGTCATCTAGGATGTTGGCAATGTCTGTGGGTTCGGTGTATTTTTTGTCATTTTGGACTAATTCTGAGCATATCTGGGAATTCCCACCCAGGTTCCTAACATAACTAAATAAAGCCTTGTGATTATCCTTAGTGTCCTGTGCAATTTTTCTCTCAAAGCTGGCTTTAGATGATTTTATGAGTCCTCGTAGTTTTTTGCTAATACTGATCAGAGATGCCTTCCCTTTTTGGGATTTTGCTCAATCATGTAGTAGCTTCCTCCTTCTATTGTATAGCTTGTTTATGGCTGGGGTCCACCAGACAGGACATCTGCCTTTGGAGGATTGGGTCTTGGCTTTATTTGGGATTGCATGACCCATGCATTCCTGAAGGTGTTCATAGAATGCATTTATAAAGGATTCTATGGTCTGGGCCGTATTTTCCACAGGCCCGGGGCTTTGAAGGATTCCACCTCGGTTTTGAGGAGTGTGAAATTTGCTTTAGAGAAGTTTTTCACTGTGGTTTTCAGGGCAGGGGGTGGAGTCGGGATGTGAATATCCAGTGAGATTAGTTTATGGTCTGATCTTACCAGTGAGGGATACACTTCTGGTCTGGAGCATAGAGTCCCCATGTTGGTGATGATCAGGTCCAGTATGTTTTCCCCTCTTGTGGGAGTGGTAACAAGTTGTTCCATAGCATTTGAGTTTATAAATTCTAGGAACCTTTGGGCTAGGGTGTTGGAGCTAGAGTAATGCTCCCAGTGTATGTTTGGGTAGTTGAAGTCACCCAATATAATGGTGTTTGGAGAGACTTTCATATTTTCCAGTGTTCCCAGGAAGAACGAGTGGGGTTCCTGGGTTTGAGAGGGTGGTCTGTAGCAGGCTATAAACTGGAAGGCAGTTTTACCCACTGTTAGTTGCACATGGATAGTCTCTGATGCTTCGTGCTGTGCCACCAACCTGGAGGTGTGGGTATCTTTGAATATTGATACTCCCCTCCTTTTGTGGTTCGGTCCAAGTTTTGGGGCCGAAAAGCATGGTATGAGGTATAACCTGGTAGTGCTGGGGTGCTCTTGGGAGCCTTGAACCAGGTTTCTGTTACTGCACAGATATCGATGTTCTCCATGCTAAGGAGAGTTTCGAGTGCGTGCATCTTGAGGTTTAGACTTCTGGCATTGAGTAGCATTACTCTTAGTTTCTTATCCCTTGTGATACCTATGGAGGTGGGTTTGTCTTTTGAGCCTTGCCTAAAAAAGGCACTATGGGGGTAGCAAGAGCCTTTGCCAATATCCGAAAGCTCAGGGGTGACAGGTGCAAGCCATCCCTAGCGAAGTATCGTAGCTTGTCGAGTATGTCATCCCAGGCTGACAGGCATTGGATCCCCTTTGAATGACACCAATACTTAAGCCAATTGTTGAAATTGATCATCTTGTCTTCATATTGTGGCATCATTCTTGGTGAGGGTAAGATGCTACTCAAGGTCAGGCTCATACCGGCCTGGGCTACATGCTCAGAGAGCTCCTCTATGTCTCTTTTCATGTAGTCCAGGGAGGTACGTCTCAGGTCATTCACACAAGCATGGACAATGACTGAGTAATATTTGTACTTGCCTTGGAGTGACCTGAGTGCTTGTGTTATGTGGCGGATCCTAGTGCCCGACAAGCAGCTCACCGTGACCTTCTCCATGTTCAGCCTGGTGAGCGGGATGTCAGTGTGCCTGATGATACAGTCACCTATTGTGTTGTCCATTACCTTACTTGGATAGAAGGAAGTTTCTTTGCTCACCAGTGGGAGTGGGGAGCCTTGAGCAGCCTACCTGTCCTTGGGGGAAGTGACCTCAGCACAAGAAGCTGTAGTAATTGGTTGTTTGGGACCATTCCTAGCTCTTTTGCAGTTCACTTCTTAAAATCCGCGTTTGCGTGCGCATAGCGCAGCGCCAGTTAAACAAGGTTAAACTTTTTCTGGCTCCGCCAAGTCTGCTCTTCAAATTTTCCCTTAAAGAAGCTCTACTCTTAGTAAAACCAGACTACTCACTGTATTATAAGCCTAGCACTTGTTCTCAATACTTCTCTACTAAGTAAGCACTCTTGTACTAAGTAAAGCACTACATCTACTTACCACCCCTGTGAATACCCACCCCCCCCTTAAAGGTATATCACCCCCTTATACTGTTCTAGCATGTCAAGTGGTAGATTACTGGCATCGTCTCCAGTTCAGCTGGTCAATCTGGGCATCTTGAGACAATGCTACAATTGTCTCATGTACACAGACAGCCCTCTCCTCCTCCCAACAAACACAATTACATGTGAGAGATGCAACTATATAGCCAAACTGGAGGCTGAACTCTCTCAACTCAGGGCTGGCATGACCAGACAGGAGGAGATGGCAACCACACACACAACAATCCCAGTCCCACATAGACCTACCACAACTGCAAACCAAACACATAAAAACACAAAGACATACTCGAGGCTCTAATAAAAACTTACCAAAACAACAGAGGCTCCCAAAGCAGACATCCAAAAATCCACCACCTCAAAACAAAACACATGCAACACATACTTCAATAAATCAGTGTGTCGACCAATCGCAGCCCTTAAGGCCAAACACCTTGCCTGATACACTAGTAATAGGTGACTCCATAGTCAGACACACTGATGTCCCACTGACCAGGCTGAACAAGGAGAAGGTGACTGTGAGCTGTCTATCGGGGGCTAGGATCCGCCACATAACACACACACTCAGGTCTCTCCAAAGCAAGTACAAATATGACTCCGTCATTGTCCATGCTGGTGTGAATGACCTGAGACGTACCTCCCTGGACTACATGAAAAGAGACATAGAGGAGCTCTCGATTATGTAGCCCAGGCTGGTATGACCCTGACCCTGAGCAGCATCTTGCCCTCACCAAGAATGATACCACAATACAAAGACAAGATGATCAGCTTTAACAATTGGCTTGAGTACTGGTGTCATTCTAAGGGGATCCACTATCTGTCTGCCTGGGATGATATGTTGGACAAGCCACGCTGCTTCGCAAGGGATGGCTTACACCTGTCACCACTGGGCTTCGGATATTGGCTAAGGCTCTTGCCACCCCATAATGCCTTTTTAGGCAAGGCTCAAAAGACAAACCCACCTCCTTAGAAAACAAAAGTGGAAAAAACTAAGGGTAATGCTGCTCAACACCAGAAGTCTAAATCTCAAGATGCAGGCACTTGATGCACTCCTCAGCATGGAGAACATCGACGTCTGTGCAGTAACTGAAACCTGGTTCAAGGCTCCTGAGAGCACCCCAGCACTACCAGGCTATACCTTGTATCATGCTTTTGGCCCCAAAACCGGACGAACCACAAAGGGAGGAGTGTCCATATTCATAAAGGACACCCTCACCTCCAGGTTAGTAGCAACACATGAAGCAATAGAGACCATACAGGTGCAACTAACCATAGGCAAAACTGCTATACAACTGGTAGCATGTTACAGACCACCCTCCCAATCTCAAGAACCCCACTCAGCCTTCCTGAAGACATTGGAGGATATGAATGTATCACAAAATACCATCATACTGGGAGACTTCAACTACCCAAACATAGATTGGGTACATTATTCTAGCCCTAAAACCCTAGCCCAAAGGTTCCTGGAATTCATAAATTCAAATGCACTGGAACAACTAGTCACCTCTCCCACTAGGGGAGAAAATATATTAGACCTGATTATCACAAACATGGGGACAAAATGCTCCACACTGGAAGTATACCCCTCACTAGTGAGATCTGACCACAAACTAATCACCCTGGATATACATATCCCACCTCCACCCCCAGCACAAAAGACCACAGTGAAAAACTTCTCAAAAGCAGACTTCACTCTTCTTAAGAAGGAGATGGTATCCTTTAAGCCCACTGTGCCAGTGGATACCACATCCCACAATGCCGAATCCTTCACAAATGCTTTCTATGGACATATCCAGGAATGCATGGATCATGCAATCCCAAACAAATCCAAGTCCCTCTCCACCAAATGTAAGCGTCCTGTCTGGTGGACCTCAGCCATAAACAAATTGTATAAAAAAAGAAGGAAGCTACTACACGTCAGAGCGAAATCCCATGAAGGGAAGACGTCTCATCAACATTAGCAGAAAACTACATTCTCTCATAAAAACATCCAAGGCAAACTTTGAGAGAAAAATAGCTAAGGACACTAAAGATAACCACAAAGCCTTCTTCAGCTATGTTAGAAACCTGGGTGGAAACCCTCAGATATGCTCTGAGTTGGTTCACAACAACAAAAAATACACTGAACCCACAGATATTGCTAACATTCTGGCTGACAGCTTCAGTGCAAACTTCTCGCCTCCTTCACCCTCAAAAGAAGAAATACTTATCCCAGCTGAATGTTATCTCCCTGTCATCTCAGATGTCCAAGTGAGAACCGCCCTAAACAAAGCAAAAAACACAGCATCAATGGGACCTGACGGTATCCCGGGGTGTTAGAACTCCAAGAGGAGCTAAACCCACACATAAAAATGCTATTTAATCTTAGCCTTACTTCGGGTTATGTACCTGTACACTGGCGTACAGCAACAGTGGTCCCACTCCACAAGGGGGGGTGCCTCTACAGACCCTGGAAACTACCGTCCCATAAGCTTAACTAGCCTGGTCTGCAAAGCTATGGAAAGAATCATTATGGAACTCATAAACAGAGACATAGGGGACTTACAGACACTTGACCCCACCCAGTTCGGCTTTGTGAAGGGCAGATCCTGCCTTTTAAACCTGGTTGACTTTTTCGAAACCGTCACTAGAGCCATTGATGAGGGAAAAGCAGTCCATACAGCATACCTGGACTTGGCTAAGGCCTTTGACACAATACCCCACTCAGGCATCATAGATAAGCTAAACAGCTTAAAAGTAAACCCCTATGTCACTAGATGGGTTGCAAACTGGCTAAAGGACAGAACCCATAAAGTTAAAATTGCTGGAGCAATGTCAGACTCAAAGCCAGTCACAAGTGGTGTCCCACAGGGATCTATCCTGGGACCCCTCTTGTTCGGCATTTATTTCTCAGATGTTAAAGCAAACATGGGAGGGCTGTGGCTGACAAAGTTCGCAGATGACTGCAAACTAGGCGCCATAGTCGATACACCAGCTGACACACACATCCTACAAAAAGGCCTCACTGAAACGGACAACTGGTGCCGTAGTCACGGCCTTAAACTAAATGCCAAAAAATGTATAGTCATCCCTTTTGGAAAAAACAAAGTACCCACACATTATCACATAGACAGCAACCCACTGAGTACGGAAAAAGTAACCAGAGACCTAGGGACCCAAGTAGACAGCAACCTCTCATTTGACACCCATGTTGCCAAAGTGGTCAGAAAAACATTCTACCTTGCACACCTCATCATGAAGGGATTCACATCCAGATCCAAGGATGTCATTGTACCCTTATATTCCTCCCTCATCAGACCCATGATTGAGTACAATGCCCCATTTGGTATGTATCTCACCCGGCACTTGCAACAGCTGGAGAGACCACAGAAGTACCTCACCAAAAGGATCAAGGGTCTCCAACATATGTCTTATTCCACCAGACTAAAGAAACTTCAGCTCTATTCAGTGGCATACCGCCTGCTCAGGGGTGATCTCTGCCTGACGTACAAGGCCATGTCCAATCAGGATCTGATGGACATGCTCCACCTCAAAAAATCCAAATCCATCAGGACCACGAGAGCTAAAGACTTAAACCTCGGCACAAGTATGAATAGGACATGCTGGAGGGATAGATTCATAACCCAAAGGCCTCCCATGCTTTGGAACAGGATCCCAGTTCGTATTAGGCAGAGCCCCTCACTAACTCTCTTCAAGAGAAATCTTGATGAGTGGATGGGAGATCGAAAATTTACCCCAGGGGTCACATCTGGGTCACTGCTAGACAGGGGCACAGTAAACTAATTCTATTATATAAGGGGACCTTCATTGTGTCACTAAAAGACAGAGGCACAGTATTTTAGATTTATTTTGTACATTTTTGTACCATTTCATGGGGTGGCAAAAGCCACATCACTATGGCTAGGCTTACAAATGCCCCAGGGCAGATAGCCTAGTACTATACTATGAAACTATGAAACTATTACAAGTGTATCAGGTGTGTTGTTTAGCCTTAAGGGCTGTGACTGTTCGGCACACTGGCTTTGTGAGATATGTGTTACACGTGTTTTGATTTGGGGTAGCGGTTGCTTGGGTGTCTGCTTTGGAGGTCTCTGCTGCTTAGGCAGATTTTTATTTAGAGCCTCCGTGTATGTTTTTATGTGTTTATGTGTTTGGTTTGCTGTCATGGTAGGTCTATGTGAGAATGGAATTGTAGTGAGTGTGGTTTCCTTCTCCTACTGACTGGTTTCGCCAGTACTGAGTTGAGAGAGCTTAGCCTCCAGTATGACCTTTGGACATGATAGAATAGTATTGGGAATTCCTCAGACCCCAAGAAAGAGGATCTGGTGTGCTTGGGTCCCCAGATGTGTAGCTTTTTTAAAGGCAGCACAACTAAAAGCAGTCTGAGTCTGCTGAGAGATGTAACTTCAAACAGATGTGCAAGGTCCTTGTCAAACAACACATTCATAAAGGATGACATCCCTCAAAAATACTTTAGTTTTCAAATTTTTTTTTTGGTTTTGTTTTCCTTTTGAAATGTTCTTAACTTTAAACAGATTACAGTCCTACTATTTTAGGAACTGGGAGCCCTGGAGAAGCTAAACCTTCAGTAGACTTTTATTCCCAGAGGCAAACCTGTTGGTGATCTTTTCCAGAGATGCAATTAGACCTGGTAAAACCTCCAAAATCACAAACAAAAAGGTACAAAATGAATATGAAACATTGCAATACAACTACAGTCTCAAAATTAATAGTCAGAGGAAAAATGCAGTCAAAATAGTTATCAGAGTACTTTGAAGATTGATAGAATGAAACTGATGAGCCAACTACCATCCACTCCAATCATCAAGGTTCCTTTTGAAGAGGGCCAAGGAGGCGCTCTGCTTGGCATGTATGGCCATCTATTCCAGAGTATGGGGAGTCTCTGGGTCAGGAACATATCCCTCCAGCATGTTTTGTTCATTGTGATAACAAGGTTTAGATCCCTGGAGCATGCGGCTCTGAGGGATTGAGATTTCATTAAGTGGAGCATGTCCAACAGCTCAGGGTTTGACATGGCCTTGTATGTTAAGCAGAGATCACCTCTGAGTAGACAATATGCCACAGAGTATAGCTGGAGTTTGTTTAGATGGTCAGCATATGGTATCTGCTTTAGGCCTGTGATTCTTTTAGTGAGGTATTTCTGTGGCCTTTCCAGCTGTTGCAGATGTCTTGTGAGGTACATACCAAATGGGGCATTATACTCTATAATGGGTCTAAAGAGGGATGAGTACAGTGGGACAATGACCTCCTTTTTTCTGGATGAAAATCCCTTAGTGATGAGGTGTGCCACATAGAAGGATTTCCTGACTGTTGTGGCGATCTGGTTATCAAAAGTGAGACCACTGTCCACCTGTGTCCCTAAGTCTCTCATCACACTTTCGATGTTTAGTGTACTGCCACCTATGTGGTAATTCATGGGTACATTTTTTTTCCAAAGGGGATAACTATACATTTCTTGGCATTAAGCTTGAGCCCATGCCTCTGGCACCAGGCATCTGTTTCTGTAAGGCCCTTTTGTAGGATATCCACATCATTTGGGGATTCAGTAATGGTTCCCAGTTTGCAGTCATCTGCGAACTTTGTTAGCCAGAGTCCCTTGGTGTTAGCCTGTACTTCAGAGAAGTAGATGCCAAACAAGAGTGGTCCCAGGACTGAACCCTGAGGTACTCCACTTGTCACTTGTCTGGAGCTGGACTTGGAGTCGGCTACTTTTACAGTTTGGGTTCTGTCAGTAAGCCAGTTGGCAACCCATCGAGTGATGTAGGGATTTATGCCCAGCTTAGTAAGTTTATCTATGATTCCAGAGTGGGGGATGGTGTCAAAGACCTTGGCGAGGTCCAGATAGGCTGTGTGGACCACCTTACCCTCGTCCACAGCTCTGGAGACTGATATGAAGAAGTCAATCAGGTTCAGGAGACAAGATCGGCCCTTCACAAACCCAAACTAGGTGGGGTCCAGTGTTTGAAGGTTGCCAATGTCCTTGTTTATAAGTTCCATGATAATGCGTTCCATGCCCTTGCAGATCAGGCTCGTCAGACTGATGGGATGGTAGTTCCTGGGATCCAAGGTGGATCCCCCCTTGTGGAGTGGGATAACTGTAGCTGTGCACCACTCAGTAGGCATGAAGCCTGAGGTGAGGCTATGATTAAACATGACACTTAGGTGAGGTGCCAGTTCATTTTGTAGTTCATGTAGTATACAGCCTGGGATGTCATCTTGTCCCATGGATGCTGTATTCTTAGCTTTGCAGAGTGCGGTTTCTACCCGTGTGGCAGTGATTACTGGAATTTGGCAATCTTTTGGTATTGAGATGTGCCATTTAGGGGGTGAGAGGGGGGTGAAGTTGGCACTAAATTGATCTGCCAGGATATTGGCAATATCCTTGGGATCAGTACATTTAATGTCATTCTGTTGAAGCTCAGAGCAGATCTGAGCATTGCCATTTAGATTCTTGACATAACTATAGAATGCTTTGTGGTTGTCTTTGGAATCTTTGGCAATTTTATTTTTGTAACTAGCTTTTGAGGGTTTTATGAGGGATCTCAGCTTCTTACTGAGGCTAGTGAGGGAGTTTTTTGCATCCTGGCATTTTCCTCTTTTCTGCAACAGTTTCTTCTTTCTGTTGTATAGTTTGTTTATAGCAGGGGACCACCAGATTGGCTTCCTTTTGTTGAAGGAGAGCATCTTGGTTCTATTTGGGATGGCATGATTCATGCACGAGTGGATGTGCTCATACAGTGCCTTAGTGTAGGATTCTGCAGTCAAACTTTCAGATCCCGTCTGCATGGGTGTCATGAAGTTTGTCACTTTTGAATTCAGTAGCATGAAGTTGGCTTTGGAGAAGTTTTTTAAGGAGGTTTCCTTACAGGTGGGTGGGAGTGGGATGTGGATGTCAAGGGTGATTTGCTTATGGTCAGACCTGACCAATGAGTGGGTGACCACTGGTGTGGAGCATCTATCTCCCATGTTGGTAATGACCAGGTCTAGGATATTGGAGCCCCTGGTGGAAATTTATGAATTCCAAGAACCGTTGGGAAAAGGAATTGGTACCCGAGTAGTTTTCTCAGTTAATGGCAGGGTAGTTGAAATCACCAAGTATTAGGGTGTTTGGTTGTATCATAATATTTTCCAGTATGTTTCGAAAGTTGTAGTGAGAATCTTGGGGCATGGTGGGGGATCTGTAGCAAGCTACAATTTGGATTGCAGTCTTACCTAGTGTTAGTTGCACCTGGAGAATTTCAGATGCATTGTGTTGGGCAACTAGCCTGGAGGTGTGAATATCCTTGGTGAATATGGACACTCCTCCACCTTTAGTGTTTCGGTCTTGGCTTTGTGGCCGAAAAGTGTGGTAAGAGTTGTAGCCTGGTATTACAGGAGTGCTCTCTGGAGCCTTGAACCACGTTTCAGTTACTGCACAGATATCAATGTTCTCCATTTTTAGGAGTGCCTCGAGAGAGTGCATTTTGAGGTTTAGACTTCTAGCATTGAGTAGCATTGCCTTCAGATTTTGCATGCTTGTATCTTTTATGGTGGTGGTTTTGTCCATTGAACCTTGTCTAAAAAAGGCACTATAGAGGTGGCAAAAGCTTTAGCCAGTAACCTGAATCCCAGGGGTGACAGGTGCAGACCATCTCTGACAAAGCATTGTGGTTTGTCGATCATGTCTTCCCAGGCAGACAGATACTGGATCCCCTTTGAATGACACCAGAAACTTAGCCAATTGTTGAAGTCAATCATTTTGTCCTTATACTGTGGTATCATTCTGGGCGAAGGCAGGATGCTACTCAGGACTAGGGTCATACCTGCCTGGGACACATGATTCGAGAGCTCTTCCATGTCTCTTTTGATGTAGTCCAGGGAGGTACATCTCAAGTCATTCGTTCCAGCATGGACAATGACAGATTTGTATTTGTACTTGTAGAGTGACTTGAATGCATGCGTTATGTAGCAGATCCTGGCAACTGACAGGCAGCTGACTGTAATTTTCTCCTTGTTCAGCCTGGTGAGTGGGACATCAGTATGCCTGACTACAGAGTCACCTATGACTAAAGTGTTGGGTACATTGTCTTGCCTTAGGGGCTGTTGTTGGGTGGCACACTGGTGTTGTGAGCTATGTGTCACTTTGGTTGTGACTGGTATTTGTTTGTGTTTCATTTTCGGAGGTCCTTGTTGCTTGGGCAGGTTAATGTTAAGGGCCTCTGCATATGTGGGTTTAGTGTTGCTATGTGTGGGTGTTGATGGTGTGGATTTTGAAGGGCTATGAGTTGCTTGAGGTGTAATGCAGGTGTTAACCTTCTCCTCTTGACTGTCTAGCACAATCCTGGCCAGAGAGAGCTTTGCTTCCAGTTTGGCTATGTAAGTGCATCTCTCGCAGCTTGTAGTGTTGGGTGGTAGGGGGA
Source organism: Protopterus annectens (assembly GCF_019279795.1). Lineage (NCBI taxonomy): Eukaryota > Metazoa > Chordata > Ceratodontiformes > Protopteridae > Protopterus > Protopterus annectens. The sequence continues at coordinate 350,155,820 of NC_056736.1, read as the reverse complement.
GAGGGTTGTCTGTGTACATGAGGCAGTTGCTGCATTGCCCCAGTATGCCCAGATTCACCAGGTGGATAGGAGAAATCACCAGAAGCTGACCCTTGGGCATGCCTGTCTAGGTGCTTTTTTTGTAAAGTATTAATTTCTCCTTATTGACAAGGAGAGACTTGGTTATCAGACAGCCTGTAAGGTCCATTCAAGTATAGCTTTGATTTGATGAATTCTTGAATACTTTGGAGGAAACCAAACACATTCTGCAGTTCAGTTACCATTCTGTGCACTATTGTTGCAGGTCTAATGCACAATCTTATCAATCATTGTTCTGGACTTGGCGTTTATGTGGGCTAAAGGAGGAAATTAGTTAAGACCTTGGTTAATACCCCAGAAAATGTTATTACTAATAAACTTACCTATGTAAGCCACTGATTAGCTAACTGGCTAAGAGACAGAACCAATACAGTCAGGACTGGAGGCACACCTTCTAGTAAATGGCTTGTCACCAGTGGTATACCAAGGGCTCTGCTTTAGGTCTACTCCATTTTAGCAAATACTCTGCTGATTTTCAAGTTAAGTAACTTAAAATCACATCTGGCAAACAAACTTTGAAAACATCTTCAAATTTAGTACTGTTATTAAATTTCCATCTAACATCCAACCCTGCAAGAGGACATAATCCACACTATTGTTCATAGGTTCATAGGTTGGTACTAGGCTATCAGCCTTAGGGCCTATACAAGCCTAGCCATAACAATTCCCTGGCTATTTCTTCCCACACTATTTACTTCCCTGGACCCCTGTCTAGCAGGGCGACTGACGTGATCCCCGGGATGAATTTCCTTTCTCCCATCCAATCGTCAAGGTTCCTTTTGAAGAGGGCCAAAGAGGCACTCTGCTTGACATGTATGGGCAATCTATTCCAGAGTCTGGGGAGTCTCTGGGTAAGGAACCTATCCCCTCCAGCATGTTTTGTTTATTGTGATGACAAGGTTTAGATCCCTGAAGCGTGTGGCTCTGAGGGATTGGGATTTCTTTAAGTGTAGCATGTCCAACAGCTCTGGGTTTGACATGGCCTTGTATGTTAAGCAAAGATCGCCTCTGAGTATACGATATGCGACAGAGTATAGCTGGAGTTTTTTAAGGTGGTCAGCGTAGGGCATCTGCAAGTGCTTAAGCTAAATGCAAAAAAATATGAATATGAATGAATGAATGAATAAAAATGCTGTACTGTAACCTTAGGCAAACAAAACAACACTGCATCTTTTCATAAATGATAGCCATCTCAAAGCTGCCACCATTATTAGAGATCTCTGCACATTCATGGACAAGGAACCCTCCTTTGACCACCACATAGCAATTGGTGTCAGGAAATCCTTCTACATAGCCCAACTAATAACTAAAGGTTTATCCTCTGGATCCAAGGAAGTTACAGTCCCTGCTCTACTCTTCCCTAATCAGGCCCATAATAATACAATGTCCCATTCATCATGTACCAAACCAAACACATACACATCTTGAGATAACATAACTCCTCATCAAGAAGATCTTGGCATAAACTCCTTAATTTGCACAGAGTATCTAAAATTCTTATCACTGCACTTTCCCTCCTACAGACTGCTGGCTTACAAGACAATAAAGGACCCAGTCCTGCTAGACCTTGTACATATGGTAAAAAAACAGTAACACCACCAATATTCATTCTAAGGACCTGACTCTACATAGTTATATACATATAACCTGTTTGCAAGACAGATATCTCTCCTATAGGATAACCTCCCCACTGAAGAAGCCCCCACCCATGCCAGCAGCTCCCTAGCTCTCTATAAAGCCACTCTCAATGAGTGGATGTAGATCTATAAATCCAGTTCTGGGCTGTCTTCTCAGTCCTTTACAGATATAGAAAGATGAGCTTCAAATGGGGTACTGGACTGAGTGCCTAGGACAAACCTATAAATCTATGTACCTATAAAGCCTAGCACGGTTTAACAGTATTTCTATATGGCCAGACTGTTTGCTACAACCATAGACTGGAAGAGGTACAAATGAGACACTCACAGAAAATGCTCTCTTACATTTGATAAATGTCCATTTATTTCTTCTAAAGAATTCTTCACATAAGTAAAAACTTAAAAAAAGACTGCTTAAACCGATAGACAAGCAGTAACATTGCCAACCATTAAAACGTCTTTTCTGCAGCTGTATAACTGAATCTATACTAAACAGCTAGACACACACTCACACAAACGCACACACAGAGACACACACGCGTACTATTTCTTTAATGTGTGACTATTTTTCTCGTATTCCATCTTTGACAAAACGCACTTATTTCTGAATCACAAAGAGTATATATACTTTTACCAGCTGAAACAACAAATCTGGAAGACTGATTTGTTTTGCTGTAAAAATGTAGGTTTAGAATAGTTTTAATCCACCAAAAAGCCAAGTCAACACAAAAAAATCAGAAACACCACGACAGAAGCAGCAATGAGAGGCAAACTTGAAATGATGAGAAAAGAAATAGCGTAATAAAATTTAATTCACCGCTTTCGTCCAAAGACTTCATACGAGGCTGGTCTAAAGTTTTTGAAACTACTAATCGACAACAATACTGTTAAAATGGGTTATTTAAAGTCAGACATTATTGTAAATGAGTCCTACTTTAAAGGGAAGTTAACCGACAATTCTTTTGACAACTTTTTTCAAAATTTATCAAATGAGGTTGAACAGCATTCTACTGACATTATCAACAGGAAGCAGTCTAAATTATTGAGGGATATTTCCTCTTATGAAAGTAAAGCTGCCTACAATGACTTTGTTGGTTTTAACAGAAGGAGTCAAAACAAGCAGCAACACTTTAACAGCTTAGGTGGACGTGCACACGATATTGGTGTTCCTGCTGGCTTTACTGATAAGAGACTGTTCTCTCATACTGAAGAGACTATTCCAATTCTGGTACAACCGACTAGCGCTAACCATTTTCCAAGTGTTGAGGTTTGTGCTACTGAGGTTGAACCTATTGATACTGAGACTAGCGACAAGAAAACTGACAGTTCTGTTCGTGACAATGACAACTCAGAACTAAATCTAGTTCTAATGTTAATTCCTCTTTTTTTCCAAAGAGGAATTATTCTTCCAAAACGAACATTCTGACCAGGAGTCGCACCTTCCTGGGGTCGAACTCTTCAGGCGATGAGACTTAACCAAAGATTGTGAACATTTTAGTATAATTAATTTAAGTGGGCATACTTTTACTGAAACTGAATTGAGAGTATTACGTTATGGTTTAAACTATGTTCCAACTAATAGAGCCAATTCTAGTAAAACTATACTAGACATTAAGAAGTACACCAGAAAACTAAACCTGGCATATTTAATGCATGATATTCCTGTCATTGACAAGGCATTAATCAAGCCATCTTTTTATACACCTAAATTACAACACACCATTAGGGTGTTTGAAGACTTATGTATCCAAGATGTTACTCATTTGTTAGGGCACAAACGTAAAATTGTTAACAACTTGGATATTGATGAAAAGAGAGCATTACATCATTTACAGGCTTCAAAGAGTGAATTTAGATACATGAAAAGTGACAAAGGGGGTAACATTGTAATAATGAAACAAGACAGTTATAACACCAAAATGTTAGAGATTTTGAATAATTGTGATGAATATGAGGTTATTTCTTTTTTTGAAATTCAACGTAGACAGCGGTTTATTCATTCTCTCCTTTATGACGCCCTTATGTCAGGTGACATAACACTAGAAGTTTACGAATTTTGTGTGGTGGAAGACCCCAGAATTGGGGTCATTTTTGGTATACCCAAAACCCACAAAAACTTGGAGGATCCACCCTTCAGGCCAATAGTGTCTTCACCTCATTCTATTACTGAAGGAATTTCATTAATTCTTGATGCTGTTTTGGGGCCTATTCTACATCACCAAGATTCATTTATCAAAGATTCTTGGGACTTTTTAATGAAATTCAGTACCTACATTCAGGGAGGTTCTTTTGACCCTAATAGGAATATTATTTTTACAATGGATGTGATATCATTATACACATGTATCCCCCACCATGATGGAGTTGAGGCTGTTAGAAGCTTCTTGCATTATAACAACGCTAGTTTCACCAATAATGCCATTTCTACTATTTGTAGTTTTTTGGAGCTTATATTAGACAACAACTTCTTTTTGTTTGGTAAAACTTATTACAGACAAAAGCGGGGCGTAGCTATGGGTTCTCCAGCAGCTCCGGCTTATGCCAACATTGTCATGGCTTGGTGGGAGCATGAATTTATTTCTCTTCTCACCAAGAAATACAATGTTTCCTTTTATTGCAGGTTTATAGATGATTTGTTTTTTATCATAGACGGAAATTCTGACACTGTTGAAGCCTTTGTCTTTGAAGCTAACACCTTTTCCAGTTATTTAAAATTTGTTAAAGGTGTAGTTGGGTTAAAGGTTAATTTTTTGGACATTTGTTTAAAATGGGACAATATTGACAACAGATTTCATAGTAGCATCTTTCGAAAGGAGACTTTCACCAATGGTTACTTGCATTTTTCGAGTAACCATCCTAGGCATGTTATTAAGAATATCCCTAGAGGTCAGTTCATTAGAGCAAGCCGAATGACCTCTAAATATTCTGATTGGTGATGGCTGAATTTAAATTTATTACCTCCTTATTTTTGGACAGAGGGTATGACCAATCATTACTGGTTGATACCAGTAACGATATTTTAAACAGACGGATCAAGCAATATCCAGCACTGCTTGACCATCCGAATAGTTTAAAAGTTCACGGTAGTACTACTACCATCAACATCCCCAAGGGGGTTGATTTAAACACCCACTTGATTTGTTCGATGGACATGAGTGCTGACTGTAAACAGATACAGAATCTAGTTAGGAAAAACTGGTCGGTCATTAAGGGAAATCTAGATTTATCTAAAGTTGTAGGTGACCAACCTTTTTTTGTGTCCAGAAATAATTACAGTTTGAAAAGAATTTTGGAATTTAACCACAGCCACCATGACAACATTACTACCACTAAGAAAGGCATGCAGTGTTGTCATCACTGTAACATGTGTAGGTTCATTTCTGTTGGACCATACATTACTGTAGAGTCTCACGACAGAATTTTGACAGTTCCTGACTGCGTTAACTGTGACACCAAAGGTGTAGTTTATATCAGTTTATGCAGTTCTTGTTCAGCATTTTATGTTGGGATGACTAGTAGATGCCTTAGGACTCGTATTAGAGAACATCTCTATGACATTAAAAAGAAAGATGTTACAAACGCCTTATATAAGCATTCTATTGTCTGTACTGGTTTCAAAAAATTTTTATTTTCTATATTAGAAGTTTGTCATTTTGATATGAGGGGGGGAGATTTTAAGAATTACATACAACAGAGGGAAACCTTATGGCAGATTAAACTAAAAGCTGACAGGTTCCCTGGTATAAATGAGGCTGTTAATATTAAATGTTTTTTAAAACACAGGAAGTTACATCTCCATAAAAGGAATGACACTGTTGCCTCCTTTTTTAATTGAAAGATTAACAGTTGATTTTTCAACTATGTATTAAATTGTTCATTTAATTGTTTAATTGTAGAACTATTTAAGTTTGTTTTATGACACAGTTTTTTATTCTGATGAAGTCTTTGGACGAAAGCGGTGAATTAAATTTTATTACGCTATTTCTTTTCTCATCATTTCAAGTTTGCCTCTCATTGCTGCTTCTGTCGTGGTGTTTCTGATTAGAATAGTTTTAGCATTTTTTTTTTTTTGAGATGCAAAATACAAAAGGTTACATTCTTTATCTGCAAAAAGTTGCGTGTTCCTGCTACACTGACTTACTCCAGAACCAAAAAGATGTATAGTAACAAAAGAACTTGATTACTAGTGTGAAACATGTAGGTAACAGTAAACAATAGAAAAGTTTACTTCAGAAGTATTCAAAACTAAGTATGATTCAAAGAGCTGAAAAGGACTTAAAACATGATTTTTCAGCAGAAATACAGTGTTCCTCTCTACTAGATAAAAGAAAAACAGTAAACGTGACAGCTGTCATCCTTATTTTAAGCGTTTTGATCTGCTTTAATTTTTTGTCTGATTTTTGGCTAACTGGTTTTCAACACAGACACATACCTAGGAGTTTTAACATACTCAACACCTCTCTAAATCCTCCTGCATGTATTCCTCAAAATTGTCATGTTTAATAAAGATGTTTAAAAAACAAATTATATGCACATCTTACCTTATTGAGTGCCTCCTGATTACCAAACAGTAGATGATAGCGACGGTATTTCCCTTCTTTATATTTGGCTGTGATAAACCTTCTCCTTTCTCTGCTGCTACTCTCACAATCAATGGCTTCACTAGGAGGCACATTTGCAGCCCAAAACATGTTGGCTTTGCAGTTACCTATCTGCTGGAATAGCTGCCAGACAAAGAAAAGAAAGAAAATTCCAGTGATTCCCCCTTTTCCAATAACATTTGAAGCACAGCAAGACCAGGATGAAATATGTAATAAAATATGTGAATTAAAAAAAAAAGAAGAATGAAAAAATGAAGCCATGCAACTTGCTGGAAGACATGCAGAGACATTACACCTGACTCGTTTTCTGGTTCCTGAGCCCCATGTAACTTACCTCCAATCATGCTTTCCTTGCAACAGACAGATATAGTCCCTCCTCTTTCATTTCCTGCTTTCCTGCTTGGAATATGTACGCACTACAGCAAATTAATTCTTGGCTTCATGCATAACTGGCCTTAGGCATAGGCCAACTAGGCGGCCGCCTAGGGCACTACTCTAGCAGGGGTGCTTTTCCAGTAATCTGGATGGTGTAGACAGACCAGGATGGGGGCACAGGGTGGTGTTGGGGGCGCTGTGGAGATCTTTTGCCTAGGGCACTAGTTGACCAAAGGCTGGTCCTGGCTTCATGTACCATGGTGTCAACTGCAACTTGGGAAATAGTTACCTATCCATGGAAACCTCCAGTAATCTGAACAGATGAAGAAAGTATCATCACATCATTGAGACACATAAAGGAAAATTACAAGACAACTGGAATACTACTTTCAGTACCATGACTCACCTAAGAGCTTTGAAATACTCTTATGATCCATATAAAACAGTTATCTTTAAGTTTTTGTAAATATATGCTAGGAAGACTGCTATAAAACATCACAATTAAGTCAAATGCGTGTTTATTTCAATTAGAACAATTCACATAGTAGTAAGACTACTACAAAATATCATATATAAGTCATATGTTGCTATTTTAGTGAGGCCAATGTGTCTGGGTTGTTCTACACAGTTTACTGATTGTAGGAATGATTTTAGTGAGGGACAAGTGATGGCCAATCTCAAAATAAAGCTTCTTCCACTGCTCTCTCTTAATGGTGGACATTGCAGAGAAGTTAGACTCACACAAATGGTTATACAGAATAAAGCCATAGCATGTTAAAGGGATCAGCTGCCCCATCTCACCCCAAGTTCTTATAGGGCACCATAGAAGATTTCCGGACTAGCCTTTGCAAGCAGTGTCAGTAATCATTTAAGCAGCGATAATTGTGACTGTAGCTGCTAAAATAGCAGTCAGTCAGTATTTGTTTATTACGACCTAGGATTTTATATTTCTTTGCCACCATTTAGCAAAGGAGCTTGACTTTGACACAGTTTAGCAAAGTGCTACTATATAGATAGATTTTAGATGTATACACGGGTCTATCTATTATTATTGAAAACCCACTACATCCACCAAGCTTCAAAAAACTGAGATGATTTCAACAAACACTTACTTTCACAAACTCTCGGATCACCAGAATTTTACTCTGAGAAAGGAACCACTTGACCACCGTAACTAAAAATAGAAACCAAAGCAAATTAAACCCACCCAAGTAGGGAGCTTCACATCCCACACCCCCCCTAGCTAAATATAACAACTCCGAGATCACACTACAATGAGGAAAAGGGCAAAGTCCACCATGGTGGCCAAGTGGTTCCTTTCCTGGAGTAAAATTCTGATGATCTGAGAGTTCGTGAAAGTAAATGTTCTGCGAAGTCATCCCAGTTTTTGAAGTTCGGTGTGATTTTCGATAACATGTAGACATGTGTATGTATATATATATATATATATATACATATATATATATATATATATATATATATATACACACACACACACACACACACACACACACACACACACACGTATATACATACATACATATATATATATATATATATATATATATATATGTGTGTGTGTGTGTGTGTGTGTGTGTGTGTGTAAAGAGAGAGAGAGTTTCCTTAACTTCAAACTGGGGGTAGGTAATGGGGGTAATGCCCAGGTTGCAAAGTGACCTTGCTACAACTCTGTGCAGAATGACAATAGCCTGGGTGTAGCTATTCCTGACAACACTGTATACAGAGCTTCACACCATACTTAAACATTTGGAGCTACTGCTAGCCAGCCTTGAGCTTCAGATATCTGTCACATGCAAGTTTGGTCAATTCATCATTTTATTTTCCACAGTGAATAGATGTGAAATCCAGTTAATGTTGTTAAGAGTCCCAGTTTGGGAAGTTAGCTGAAGATTTTCTCCCGTAACACTGACAACAGGACAGCAATGCTTGGTTTGAGACTTTCAAAGTTAATGTTAGTGCTGTCCAGAAAGTCAGACAACAGGTATGTTGAGAGTCAGTGACAAACTGATCTTTTTTTCTTTAGTTTAAAACTTTAAAAAGGGAAGATGCACTTGTATTTGCTCCTATGTTTCTAATTGCTTTTGTAGTCTGCTTGCCTTCATCTGCAACAATGCCAATTATATTTGCATATATTCTGTAGTAGTAACGGAGTATTCAGCTTGGTGATAAATGCTCCAGCATTACATGATTTTAGCTATGACAGTATTAGTCGCAATCACCTTCTTCCCATCCAACATAATATATAAGCTAGGCCTTTTACAGTAAGAAACATTTATGTGTTTGTAACATCGGGGCCACTTTGCATACTGTGCCAATTTCTTAGCACTATTTCCCTAAACTTCACTATACATGGATATCATAAACAACGTATGCTCTTTTTCTTTAATCTTATTCTCCTGAACATTTTTCTTTGTTACCCCTTCAGTGTATGGTGGACTTTTGCTTTGCTAGCTAACAGCAAACACGTGGGACAACAAGTATTTAGTAATCTTTGTGTATGTTCTAACATTACATTAATGTAACCAGACAAGTAAGTTGTACTTTGTGTAGTCCTCAAATATTTGAATATTGTAAAGTCTACAAAAGGTAAGGAGGTGCATACTACCCGCTGGCACAGACGTTGTATTCAGCCATTTCCTGAGAAGCCATTACACTATAGACCTTCTGACCAGGTTCACCAACCACCTCTACAATTAGGCATCTAATGGATCTAGTATTCATATGCACAGTAAATGATAAACCCATATTGTTTTATTGCACTTCATAGAAAAAAAAAAGAAAAAGAAATTCAGATGTTTGACCTCGACAACCAAATAAGTCATCAATAAAGTGTCTATAATAAATACCCCTCTTATAAAAATTAGAGGGATAAAATATGCCTACTTTCAAAATAATATTTGAATAACACATTATATAATTGGGTACAAAATGAGACTCGTAGCTACCACCACCATCTATGAAGAACAACACAAAACAATAAAAAAAAAATAAAACCACTGTTTACACCTATCATTTTCAGTTTGATATTAGTGAATTTATTTTTAATATAATTTCTTTAGAAGTTTGTTTATAATTTGAATTAAACACAGACACACACAAACACATCCCCCACATACACACACTCCAGTATCATAACAGCAGTATTGTGCACTGATAAGCCCTGTTCTGAGATACCCAACTGGAGCTGTGATATTTTGCATTGTACAATATAATAACTAGGAAGTAACATGCAGTATTTTAAAATAATTCAGTAAAGTAACAATTGGCATTGTAGTACTTGTTGTGGTACAGATGGGATGTTTTCCATTGCATTTAGTGGGATGCTCTGCATTGCATTTAATGACAAATGAGGGGAAAAAAACCTCATGAAAAACACTTAGCAAAAGAGCAGAACTTTTATGACCTTTCAGTTCTTACTTTCTGTCTCTTCATATTAGTTAGAATTACTTTCTCTCTATCAATGAATTGGCCCTCAGAACTAATTAAAACAACTTAAACTGTAAAATATCATGTTTTCAGTATATGCACATATGTGATGTAAAGTATTACGTACCTTGTTCTGTCTGACAAACACACTCCATGCACTCTCAGAGAATTAATGTGTATGCACTGCATATCAACAATGTATTTTGGTATCAGCGTGGCAGTTAGTTTAAAGGATTATGGTCTAGAGCGAGGCCCGGGTTAACAACGAACGCCACCAGTACTGTTGGCCAACAGGGTGCTGGCAGAAATTGAGCTACTGCTGGCCGAAGGAGGAGAAGAAGGGGATGGCATACCCGAAGGCAGGTAAAGGCTAGGACTGTGATAGTGAGGGTCGGAACTTTGAATGTTGGCAGTATGACTGTTATAGGGAGAGAGCTAGCTGATATGATGAACCGAAGGAAGGTTGGTATATTGTGTGTGCAAGAGACCAGATGGAAGGGGAGCAAGGCTAGATGTATCGGAGGCGGTTTCAAATTGTTTTATAATGGTGTGGATGGGAGGAGAAATGGCGTAGGCATTATCCTGAAGGAACTGCATGCTAAGAATGTTTTGGAGATGAAAAGAGTGCCGGATAAAGTGATGTTTATGAAGCTGGAAATTGATGGTGTAATGATGAATGTTGTTAGTGCATATGCTCCACAAGTTGGATGTGCAATGGATGAGAAAGAAAAATTTTGGAGTGAGTTGGATGAAGTGGTGATGACTATACCCAAGGGTGAGATACTGGTGATTGGAGCAGATTTCAATGGGCATGTTGGTAAAGGGAACAGAGGGGGTAAGGAAGTGATGGGTAGGTATGGTGTTAAGCAAAGGAATGCAGAAGGTCAGATGGTAGTGGATTTTGTGAAAAGGATGGACATGGCTGTGATGAATACGTATTTTAACAAGAGGGAGGAGCATAGGATGACATACAAAAGTGGAGGAAGATGCACACAGGTGGATTATATCTTATGTAGAAAGGGCCAGTCTGAAGGAGATTGAAGACTGTAAAGTGGTGGCAGAGGAAAGTGTAGTTAGGCAGCATAGGATGGTGGTTTGTAGGATGACATTGGTGATCAAGAAGAGGAGGATGAGTATGAGGGCAGCACCAAAGATCATATGGTGGAAACTGAAAAAGGGTAATTGTGAGGTGATGTTCAGGGAAGAGTTAAGACATACACTGGTTGGCAGTGAAGAGTTACGAAATAGCTGGGTAACTACAGCAGAGCTAGTAAGAGAGATGGCTAGAAAGGTGCTTGGTGTGACATCTGGAAAGAGGAAGGAGGACAAGGAGACCTGGTGGTGGAATGAAGAAGTACAGGAGAGTATACAGAGAAAAAGGTTGGCAAAGAAGAAGTGGGATTGTCAAAGAGATGAAAAAAGTAAACAAGAGTATAAGGAGATGAGGTGCATGGCAAAGAGAGAGGTGGCGAAGGCTACGGATAAGGCATATGAAGAGTTGTATAAAAGGTTGGACACTAAGGAGGGAGAAAAGGACCTGTACTGATTGGCTAGACAGAGGGACCAAGCTAGTAAAGATGTGCAGCAGGTAAGGGTGATAAAGGATAATGAGGAAAACATACTCACAAGCAAGGAGAGTGTGTTGAGCAGATGAAAAGAGTACTTTGAGGGGTTGATGAATGAAGAGAATGAGAGGGAGAGAAGGTTGGATGATGTGCAGATAGTGAATCATGAAGTGCAGTGGATTAGCAAGGAGGAAGTAAGGATAGCTATGAAGAGGATGAAGAACGGAAAGGCTGTTGGTCCAGATGATGTACCTGTGGAAGCATGGAGGTGTTTAGGTGAAATGGCAGTGGAGTTTTTAACTAGATTGTTTAATGAAATCTTGGAAAGTGAGAGGATGCCTGAGGAATGGAGAAAAAGTGTTTTGGTACCGATTTTTAAGAATAAGGGTGATGTGCAGAGCTGTAGTAACTACAGAGGGATTAAACTGATCAGTCACAGCATGAAGTTATGGGAAAGAGTAGTGGAAGCTAGGTTAAGAAGCAAGGTGATGATTAGTGATCAGCAGTATGGTTTCATGCCAAGAAAGAGCACTACAGATGTGTTGTTTGCTCTGAGAGTGTTGATGGAGAAGTACAGAGAAGGTCAGAAGGAGTTGCATTGTGAGTTTGTGGACTTAGAAAAAGCATATGACAGGGTGCCTAGAGAGGAGTTGTGGTATTGTATGAGGAAGTCAGGAGTTGCAGAGAAGTATGTAAGAGTGGTACAGGATAGGTACGAGGGTAGTGTGACAGCGGTGAGGTCTGCGGTGGGAGTGATGGATGCATTTAAGGTGGAGGTGGGATTACATCAAGGATCAGCACTGAGCCCTTTCTTATTTGCAATGGTGATGGACAGGTTGACAGATGAGATCAGGCAGGAGTCCCCGTAGACTACGATGTTTGCAGATGACATTGTGATCTGTAGTGAGAGTAGGGAACAGGTGGAGGAGGCCCTAGAGAGGTGGAGATATGCTCTAGAGAGAAGAGGAATGAAGGTCAGCAGGACTAAGACAGAATATATGTGTGTGAATGAGAGGGAGGATAGAGGAATAGTGAGGATCCAGGCAGTAGAGGTGGCGAAGGTGGATGAGTTTAAGTACTTGGGATCAACAGTTCAGAATTATGGTGAGTGTGGAAGAGCAGTGAAGAAGAGAGTACAGACAGGATGGAGTGGGTGGAGAAGAGTGTCAGGAGTGATTTGTGACAGACGAGTACCAGTAAGAGTGAAAGGGAAGGTCTACAAGAGGGTAGTGAGACCAGCTATGTTATATGGGTTGGAGACAGTGGTATTGACAAAAAGGCAGGAGTCAGAGCTTGACGTGGCAGAGTTGAAGATGTTAAGATTTGCACTGGGTGTGACAAGGATGGACAGGATTTGGAATAAGTATATTAGAGTGTCAGCCCAGGTTGGAAGGTTTGGAGACAAAGCCAGAGAGGCAAGATTATGTTGGTTTAGACATGTGCTGAGGAGGGATGCAGAGTATATTGGGAACAAGATGCTAAGGATGAAGCTGCCAGGTAACAGGAAAAGAGGAAGGCCTAAGATAAGGTTTATGGATGTGGTGAGAGAGGGCATGCAGGTGGTTGGTGTGACAGAGCAAGATGCAGAGGACAGGAAGAAATGGAAACAGTTGATCTGCTGTGGCAACCCCTAATGGGAGCAGCCGAAGAAGAAGAAGTGGTTAACAAGCATTTTTTTTTTTAATCCAGGTTACAGGTTTTTTTCCTTCCAACTTCATCTACCTACTGTGTGACTCTGAGCAAGTCACTTAACCAGATGGTGCTCAAACTTCAGTCCAGAAAGTGGACATTTGTATCCAGTGCGATTACCCAGTTAACAGATAAGTAAAATATAAATGTTAAGCAAAATACTTGTACTTAGGACAGGATATCATTGAGCATTTAGAACTGCAGTATGTTAAACTGCATTATGTTTTCTGCATTAAGCCAAATCCACATGTAATTTTTGTTGCAAACTGTATCTTTTTTGTGGAGCTTCCCTCACAGTAGTCCAGTAAAAAGTATCAATGTCCATTTTATAGGTTCATAGGAGGTTACTAGGCTAATGGCCATAGAGCTCTTACAAGCCTAGCCATATTTATCCCAAGTTGCCCCAATTGCCTCTGGTTAGGTGAGTGAAGCTCACAGAGGTAAGGGTTTATGATAGTTAATACTGGCTTCCTCTGACTAGGCAGGACATGGGCACCACCGCAGGAGTGAATTTGTGGTCACCCATCCATTGATTAAGGTTGCATTTGAAGAGGGTCAGGGAGGGGCTCTGTTTCACATGAATTGGAAGCTTGTTTCAGAGAAGTGGCAGCCTCTGGGAGCTGTATCTACCTCTCCTGTATCTCCTGTTCATGTCAGAGGCTAGATTAAGATCCCTGGAGTGCGTGACCCTCCTGCAGTTTGATTTACGAATGTATAGCATTTACATTAGGGCTGCGTCATAGACTGTCTTGTAAGCATTAGCAACCTGTACAGAATACAGTGACAGGGCTTTCAGTCTTTCCATGTAAGACTTGTTTTGTGTACCCTTTAATTTCTTGGTGAGAAACCTATGTGGTCTCTCCAATTGTTGCAGGTGTCTGGTGAGGTATGTGCAAAAGGGATCACTGTATTCACTTATTGCTCTGATGAGAGCCACGTATAATGGAATTGTAACATCCTTAGATCTAGATGTGATACCTTTATTTATAAGATGTGCCACATAGAAGGATTTCCTTACAATTGTGGATACGTGGTGGTCAAAGTTCAGCTTGCTATCAACCTGAGTACCCGGATCACATACCACCTGGTCTACACTTAGGGGGGTTCTATGATGTAGTTAGCAGGGATGTCAGATTTCCCAAAGGAAATAATAATGCATTTTTTTGCATTTAGCTTTAAACTGCGGCTTTGACACCAATCATTTGTCTGTGATAACCCTGTCTACATTATATTAACATAGTTGGGGACTCAGTGATTGCTTCCAAATTCCAGTCATCAGTGAACATGGTCAGCCAAAAGTTGTCCAAGTTTGCCCGAACTTCTGAGAAATAAATTCCGAACAGTAAGTGGCCTAGCACAGAACCCTGTGGTATGTCACTGGTGATTGGTCTTTTGCCAGAGGTGAAGTCACCGACTTTAACAGTATATGTCCTGTCAGTGAGCCAGATGGCTACCTATCTGGTAATGCAAGGGTTAATTCTCATTTGGGAGAGGTTCTCTATAATACCTGAGTGGGGGATGGTGTCAAATAAAGTGTCAAGATAGGTGATATGCACGGCCTTTCCCTCGTTCAGGGCCTTGGTGACTCTTTCGAAGAAGTCAACCATGTTTAACAGACAGGTTCAGATTCGTTATAGGTAGATCATATCTAAAATTTGGGCATTTAAAATAAAAAAGCCAACAAATATAAAACTACAAAATTAAATATGAAGTACATTATAAATAAAATAAACAGAAATATGTACTGAGACTAGATGAAAAAGACAGTGCACAGACAGCAACAACTTATGAAGTCAAATTTTTCTATGGGCTTGTACCAAGTCAAGCTCAGCATGTTGTTTCAGTAATGTCTGTTGTCTTTTTTCTCTTAAGACAACCTAAGAAGTAAATGTTTTGATGCCTGTTCTGTAATACAGGTCTCAGTCAAGGAGTCTGAGCCTCAGATCTAAAGATTGACGGGGGTGGGGGGGGGGGGGGGTGATGCATTCAGTATTGTCCTGTCATGTCAAACCAGGCTTATAACTTAGCAAACACATGCAAGATTATCAGGTGGGCTCCTAAAACATTTAACAGCTGTAGAAGACCTTTAAAAAGTTGTGAAAGAAGATTTTATTCAACTCTATGCACACAGCCTTTATGCAGTATTACAGCTATTCCAAATGTTAACTGACTAGAAGTATCGACTACATTAAAAGTTAATGAAATGTGTTGTATTTAACAGCATGAGTAAAGTCTCCACTCAGCCACAGAGATACTGTGGTTTTAATGAGCATGGATATAAAATTGTAAGACAGTGATTGAGTTGCGCCAAACTGTATGAGGAGAATCTCCCTGAAAAAATATAGATGTGAATTAATGGTAATTAACAAATAAACAAATTTGCAGTAGTGAGTTATGCAGAATTGCATACGTAGAATTCCACTTAGGGTTGCAGATAAATTAAATGTTAAGAGTACAAATACCAAATAAAAAAGAAATACAAGCTGCACTTAACTGCATGAAGGAAGCCTCTGCTGTGCATACCAGACACATTATTGAGTGGAAACAAAACACAAACAAGCAAACCTAAAACCACCTTAATAGGCAAAAATAGTAAAATGAAAATAATTATTGAGTGGAAGTAGCGAGCAAATCCCAAATCCATTCAAAACATAGTGAGAAGAATACCAGTGGTTTAGTGATTTGTAGTCTTCACTCGGAATGTCCCGACATGCGGTGCTTTAAATGATTTACCATATAAAGTACATTTGAAAATAAGTGCTGAGAAGCGTTACACTGAAATGAATGCACTGCAGCTTCCGTTCAGCAATTATACACATGCTAAGTGTTTGTGCACTATACACAGCTAATGAATTTTAAAAAGTACTGAAATTATCTAAAACATCTGCCAAACATTAGATATAAAAAGAATTAATATCTGGGAATATTAAATACATTTAAAATTACTAACAGGATTACTTGACTATGCAGGGTTACACACATGCTGTGTATTAATGAAATGTTGTTGTTGAGTCTTTCAGCTTTTCCCGGTTAGGGGTCGCCACAGCGGAATTCCGGTCTGCTAATGATTGACAGTAGATTTTTACTTGCTGAGTTGCCAGCCCTGACGCACAACCTTCAACGAAGGCATGCCCATTCACTCATTACTCCACACAGAAGACACTCTAGCTGAAAATCGTACAGGACAACGTCTTACTGTGAGGCGACAACGCTACCGCAGCACCACCACCGCAGGTCGTATTAATGAAATGAGAATGCCAAATTAAAAAAATATATATACTGTGAGTGAG
This sequence comes from Protopterus annectens, assembly GCF_019279795.1. Lineage (NCBI taxonomy): Eukaryota > Metazoa > Chordata > Ceratodontiformes > Protopteridae > Protopterus > Protopterus annectens. Next base: position 350,139,138 of record NC_056736.1, on the reverse strand, counting down.
ATTTTCTGAAATGCATAAGAAGTCTTCACTATTACATTACAGATAAGTTCAGGAAGAAACATAATGTTAGACAAGAATTCATCCTTGCAGGGTGACGGCTTGCACTTTAGCTCGACTGCAGCAACAATGGGTAAAATGTGTGGTCAATAAAATCAGAACCTAAAAGGCAGCCTGAAAGAAGAAATTAAGACAAGAACTCCTTTATTGCATTCAAAATATTAAGCTGCATATTGTTTGCGGGTAGCAGGCATTACCTTTAATAATCCAATATTTCACATTCCTGTATATCTGGTATTAAGTGGGTTGCATGGTAATGCTCAGCACTGAATAATATATTGTCTGTTGTCAACACAATGAATTAAGGCTATGAGCTGATGAACAGTTTTATCCTGTAGTCATGGGTTATATTTATTCAAGTGTTCACCTGCTTGCTGTGTGATTTTGATCAAAGTACTAAACAAAACAATGTTCCTGTACTACTCTGATGGGCATAGTAAGTTTATCTACCTAATGAATGGGAAAAATAAAACTTTACACACAGATCATCTTTAGCTATTATTAGACCAGTTAAACAACAGTTGAAGCCAACATTTGGCACTGAAAAGTATTTGTTTATTTCACTGAAAACAACTAGCAAGTGCTTAGATCAGTCAAGAAATAATGACAGGATATCAGAAAAAAAGGTGACACAGACAGAAAGATACAATATCAGACAGTTTGTTCAAGTGATACTGTCCCAAACTGTTACTAAAAAAAAAAAAAAAACATGATGTAGCCTACCATTACAGCTTCTGCCATAAACTCATTGTTTTTTTGCTTTTTGCATTAGCCATATGTTTGGGCATCCTTTTGCTGATCAACCTGGGGAGACAGCGACCTTTAGAGAAGTTGTTACAGATATTTCATTTTCATTGTTATCTCTCCCACCCTGCTAGTCTCATTATGTTAACTTACCTACAAGGCCGCCTTGAATTTTGCTGTAGATTCAAACAAGTTGCAGTGCCTCTTGTTATGAAGCAAGTGGGAAAATATATTTATTTTCTTTAGTTTTACATGTAAAACGTAGATCAGTTTTTGAATCACAGAATAAACATTTTCTGTCATCTCTGTCGCATTCTATGCTGCATCAAGTTAGCATGGCACTTCCACTGCTTAAGATATGAGACAACTAATACAGATTTTCAGGGTCTTTACTTGCATTGCCTGCTTTGTCATAGTTGGACCTGGTAAATGTATTTAATTCAAACTAGGAGAAGAAGCATGCTGCACCTTCTTTTTGGTGCATAATCTCTTTAAAACACGGGCTGGAGAGCAAAAGCATGTGTAGCTCTGACTGTATAAATGTATCCATTTTTGTAATGTGGTCTTACAAAATAAAAATAGAGTCTTGCCAGTTATCCATGCACATCACATGATATACATTAAACTGATGCACAGTGCACTGACGTTATGAATTGTAGTAACACTACGGAAAAATCACTTCCAAAACACTGTTTTAAATAAAGCAAACTGATTTCTACATTTAGCTGAAATGCACTGTAATAAGAGTAAATACTGAACCGTCAGATATGTCTGAAAACCTTTTGCTTCATTCCTATTTATACCTAATAAAATTTAATTTTACTAATACATTCCATTATGTTCATTTACAAGTCATCTGGATAAGGTATCAAGTGTTTGTATGTCTTATCTAGAATAAGCTTAATAGGTGTATACCAGCTGAAAGCATAAAAGGTATGATTAAGTGCTTCAATTGTAATATGTGCAATTATTTATATACGGATTCCAGTGAAGTTGAAGTGGGTAATTATATAGTTAAAATACCGGGGAAATTTTCATGTAAGAGTAAAAATGTAGTGTATTTAGTAATATGCATGGAATGTCAGGCTTTTTATGTAGGGGGAACTACCAGGGAGCTTAACAGAAGAATTTACGAACATAAATATGCTATTGCCAGCGGTGATGGAAAAAAAAATGCTATGAGCAAACATTATAAAGAAAAGAAATGTAAAGTTAATTTTAAATACTTAGTATTAGAAGCATTAAAAAAATACTAGTAACGTTATTAATATAGAAGAAGAGTTAGGATGGCTGGAATATTGCAGGCAAGTTAAGCTAAATGCATGCTTTTCACCCGGTCTTAATAATAGAGAGGAATTTGTTATGTATTTGAAAAGAAAAGGGTTGAAACACTAATTTTTAATTACTTTGATAGATTTTAGATATGTTTTATCATGTGACAAGGCATTTTAGGTTAGAATTGGATGATGTATCATGTGATGTATTAAATAAGGGTATTTAAAGTGTGTAATTACTGATGAATTTCAGTCTGAAGAAGTCTCTATGTGAGTTAAAGGAGACGAAAGCGCTAACTGAAGTTGTTGTTTTCAATAAAAGTGTGTCAGTGATCCTACAGATACTGCATTTTATTTTCGTTTTGTTTGGTACAGTTATTTGTTTTATTTTGCTGCTTTTTGGAGAGACTTTCTTCAAATGAATAATTTTCTTCTTTTAGGTTTTACCCATTTAGCCATCTCAAACACATACTGCTAAATATACCCCAAAAGTAATATAACATCTTGCAAAGGTAAATCTTAATACTTCTAGGGAATTAAAGGATGAAAAGAACACCTAGTTTTCTGAAACTGGTAGTGGGCATAACAATTAATATATTTACTTAATTACTATGGTGCTATTTAAAAGAAATAATTTTCAGATTGGTATCCATACTACAGCTAGCACATGGTTTGCCTTGTGAGGAACTAAACATTTCCCTTTACTAACTTTTGTTGACCATGTTAGTCTTACTGGGCATGCAGCCTATGTTTTTGGAAACGATAAGGTGTTATATACTTATAGATGAAACTTGGTTTGGACACTGGGAAAAATTCTCCTACTCTTTTCTATATGTGCTGTGGGATCTTTAACCTTCAGGTACACCACTACCAACCCAAACAGTTAGGACCACAGTTTAATATCTTATCCAAAGGAAGGTGGCTTCAGGAATCCAACCCCCTCCCCCACAGACAACACTGTGCTGCAGTGTCAGCAATGAAACATGAATCCATGATTCTTTTTACTCAAAATTTGTCACTTAGTATTTGTATTTTAATGGTAGCTCTTTCAACACTAAAACTGGTGACAAACTTCATAAAGTACTCAAAAATCTTCCATTTTAGTTTCTTCTATGTAGAGTTGTAGGCATTCTCTTCATAACAGATATGTTTTTTTTTTTCCATGGTACCTATTAAGACTTCCACCTCCTTCCTAGTTTCAACAACTATGTATAATTTAGAAAATACAGACAAAATGTTCTTGTTGATGCAGCAACTCATACTTACTTAACTACTGCATTTTTGTCACCATAGATCTTGGAAGAATAGTAGTTCCTCTTTATTTTTTATCAGTTTTAATGGGCTTGTGCATTTTGATGTATTTATTATATGCACGTACGTCTGATGTTACTTATGCCATGACAATCACAATATGTTTCACAGTGCATTGGGTTAACTAAGGGAACGATGTAAAGTGGTATGTGAATAACATGCATTACTAGATCAGTGTTGCAGATACACAATATGGTGTACAGTAGGGCTTAGTTTTATTTTTATTTCTCACATCATATTACCCCAAAAACGTTAGGTACTTACCATAATATCTGTGCTTTCCATTTTCATTCTTCCTCAACTGTTGGGGGTTTGGATCCGATCCTTGAATCCATCTCAGCCATTACTATAGCTCGTGGCCACCAAAATGCTCTTGAGTCACTCTCTTACCCATAATGCACCAATCTCTAACCTCCCTCAGATCTTGTTTGCTGCTTTACATAAGGTATAAAGGACTACTACACAAATCCTAATAGAAGAAGCCATATCTGGAGCTGAACAAAAAGGACAGAGGTGTCCTTAAAATCTCTCGTTCTTCCATGAATTTACTGTGAAAAGATAAAGGTTGGGGAGTTGTAGGTGGGAAGCTGTGGAAGAACAAAAATGGACAACACAAATGGAACATTATGGTAAGTAAATAGCTTTTTTATCTGATGTCAAATTTCATTCTCTCTTCAACTGTTGGGACAGAATCCCCAGTTACCTAAAATCCCAGATGGACTCCAAGGAAGGATATTCCTAAGCATAGTTGAGCCAAAGGCTGTTCTTCCCCTCAAGATCAGATCCAGTTTGTAATGTGCAATAAAAGTAGGAGGACTGGCCCAGGTTGCAGCCGCACATATGTCGCCCATGGATGTTCTAGATAGAAACACTGAAGAAGTTGCCATGGACCTAGTTGAATGGACTCTTAAAGGTTTTTGTAAGGTTAGACCCAACTTGTTTTAGATAAATGATATGCAATCCATCAGCCATCTGACTAAGGTTACCTGTGTAACCGATTTTCCCAATTTAGTATCTGCAAAGGACACAAATAATTGATCTGTTTTCTTAACTTCTTTTGTTCTGTGTAAATAAAAACATAATTGTCTGTGAACATCTAACAAATGCAACATATATTCACCATTGTTTGCAAATTTAGGAAAGAAAACTGGCAAATTGATGGACTGATTGATAATGTATTCTGACACTATCTTAGGAAGGAAAGAAGCACTGGCATGTCAGATCAAGTAGGGAGACATAGGACAATGCCTGAAGTTCTGAAATTCTTCTAGAAGAGGTAATGGCCAGTAGAAAGATAGTTCTCCAGGTCAAGAACTTAAGATTGCACTTAGCTACTGGTTCAAAGGGAGAATGAATTAAGGCCTGCAGTACCAAATTCAAATCCCATGGTGGAGTAGGATCTTTACACGGGGGTCTCAGCAGGAGTATGCCTCTCAAAAAAGCTTTACAAAGTTTAGATAAAGCCACAGAATTCTCAAATCCAACATTAAAATCAGAGATCACTGCTAACTGAACTTTATTCACTAAGAAGCTAGCTTCCTCATTAAAAATTGTTGCCAAAAATTCAAGTACACTTTGTATAGGAGTTGAGAAGGGGGTCAATGTGTTTTTGTTGTGCCCAGTAAATGAACCATTTCCATTTACTTGTGTAAAGTTTTCTGTAGAAAGTTTGTGGACAGATAAAAGTATATGACAGATTGGGGAAAAGACCATTGGTTGTTGGCTATTAACGGAATTGGAGAAACCATGCTGTTAGCTTGAGGTTTGAGATATCCAGATGCATTTATGCATTATGCCTGTCGGGTGAGACAGGAGGTATGGAATTGGATCCAGAAATAAGGCGGGTACAGTAGATGAGGCCAGTGGAAGGGGAACCAAACCTGCTGAGGCCAGTAAGGTGCAATGAGGATGACTTTGCTCTTTGACCAGGCAACTTTCTTCAGAAATTTTGAAATTAGAAGAGCTGGGGGCCAATGGTGGATTAGAACATCCCTCAGTGATTCCCATGATGGGAAGATTATGGCAAAGCTGCTGCATTTCTTGTTTAGGGGAGAAGCAAAAAGATTGTAGCAAGGCTGACCCCACTGATGGAAACTCATTTATGTCACTTTCGTGTTGGGAGACCACTCGTGAAGTAATAGAATAGACCTGCTCAGTGTCTGCTATCATGCTGAACTTGCCTGGAATGTGTGCTGCTATCAGAAAGTGGTTGAGACAGTTTGCCCACTGCCACACTCTGAGGGCTTCTCAACACAATGGGTAAGACCTGGTTTCCCCCTTGTTTGTTAATGTACCAGACCACCAACATGTTGTTTGTCTGAACTGCAATTGTCCCGAAAGGGAAAGAGTCTTAGAAGGCCTCAAACTCTAAGAGCACTGCTCTCATTTCTAGGACATTGATATGTGCATTGGCCTCTTTGCGGGACCAAGTGCCTTGGACTGTCTTTCTCAGGAAGTGCCCCCCACCCTCTGGGAAGCGTCCATGGTCACTATAGCTTTGGGTTGAGGGAGAATTAAAGGATGGCCTTGTAGAACTTGATCTGACCGAATCCACCACCAAAGGTATCTCTTGCATGCCTGAGTGATTCTTATTTGGGCTGACATGTGTTGATAAAGAACTGACCACTGAGTTGCTAGCATAGATTGAAGAATTCGCATATGAAATCTTGCTAAATGAACTAAAATAATGGCCGCTGACATTGACCCCAAGGTTTGCAGAATTAACCAAGCTGAAATTTTGGTACTGCAACTTATTTTCCTGACCTGGAATCTGATAGTCTTTACTCCTGAGAGAGGAAGAGAAGCAGTCACTGACACCATGTTGAACATTGCTCCTATGAATTCCAAGGTTTGAGTCGGTTATAACTGAGACTTGTGGTAATTTATGGTTATCCCCAGATGACAACAAGTCTGGATTACCTGATCTCTTGCTCTTATTAGTAGATGCCTGATCAGGACGGTAATGAGACAGTGATCTAGATATGGAAACACTTGGAATCCCTGTAGTCTCAAGTGAGCTGCTACCACTTCCATATATTTGATGAATCCCTGGGGCTGTCATGAGGCCAAAGGAAAGTGCTCTGAATTGGTAGTGAGTGGCTTCCAGCCAGAAGCATAAATAACTTCTAGATTGTTTGTTCATTTTTATGTGATAGTATGCATCCTGAAAGTCTATCAAGCACATCCAATCATACTTGCTGAACCATCACCATCTGGATATTTGTGCATCAAACTGTTTTGTTCAAGTCACTGAGATTCAAAACTGGTCTCCAGTCCCCTGTTTTCTTTGGCACTAAAAAGAATCTTGAGTAAGTTCCAGATTCTTCCTGGTCTGGAGTGACCTCTTGGATGACTCTTTTAATAGCAGCTTTTTTAGTTCTAGTCCTGCTGCTTTCCTCTGCCTTGGTGGAATATCATGAATTTTGAGTACAGATGGAGGTGGAAGGGAAAAAAGGAATTAATTTAACTCCTGGAAATAATCCTCTGCACCCAAATATCTCTTGTTATATCTAGCCAGACTCTCTAGTGCAGGAATAGTTGACCCCCAACTGCCTCCAGAGGAGGACAATCAGGCCTCTTTTCAGGAGTACTGATAGGGTCTATCAGAGAAAGAATTTCTGGACCCTTGGTTCTACAGGCTTCCTCTGCCATGTGGGTGGTGATGCCCATTTGTTCCCCCTCTGTCCCTAGGGGAACTTTCTCCATGTATATGCTGGAAACAACACTGGGATTTCCTGAACCAATTTTTCATCCATCTCATTGATTCCTAGAAAAGGATCATTGAGGGGTCAGAAAATGTACACCCACTGTAGAGATGGGGTCTTTCCAGCTTTTTCACACCTGGAGAATGTGTCTTTCACTTTTGGGCCAAACAACAAACTGTCGTCAAAGGGTGAATTGATGAACAACTACTTGAAAGGCTAAACAAAATCATATAAGAGCATCTAGGCATGCCTTGTAATGGAACTGCCATTGAGGCACCTTCAGCTGCATGTGAGATAAGCCTCATGGAAGAATTAGAAATGCATTGGAGGCTAGTCAAGTGAGAGGCCACACATGATTCAGCCTCAGCTTAAATGGTCCCAGAAAGGGATTTTGAAAGTTCCTTATCAAGTCCCTTTGTAGTCTGGTAAAATGTGCCAAATAATTCAGTGACCTGAGAGCAAAGGTCACTGAAGTATACACACACTTCCCAAATTTGTCCATTGCCCCAGACTCCCTGTTAGGGGGATGGACAGAAGAACTCTGCTCAGCAAGTTCCTTCTTGGTGGCTGCCACCATGATCATTGCATCCATGGGCAACCCCTTTCTCCAGAATTCCTTCCAAATAGGTGGAGCCAGAATCTGATCTGGTGTTTTAGGGATCGGCTCAAGTGAATCAGGTTCCTTCCATGCCTGCCTAGAGACCAAATCAATGAGCTCATCAGCAGGCAGTGTAACCCAGGCGGTAGATGGGCCAACTCCTGATTCCTCTGGTGAAGGGTTCCTGGAGGACCAACCACCTCTCTGCTTAAGGATCTCAATAATTTCTCCAGATGAGATATCTTCCAGAGGTGATCAAGGGGACCCTTCTCCTTCACTGAAATCAGCATCCTCAGTGACTGACTCTTACGGAGCGTCTTAAGTGCCTCCTTTTGCACTTCCTCTTCCTAGGAACTTCCTTGGTGGGTGTCCAGTTAATATCCCATGAACTGTCAACATTTAATGTGATGTCCCCTACTATACTGGGTCAATAACTAAGGAACTTTAATCTTCATTAGTGACTCCAATGTGAGACCGTTACTGGAACAGGAGTAATATCTCACAATTTCCACCCAACAGCACAACAGGAATACACTCTATAACCTGGGACTGGACTGTATACTTCTGTCCACCCTTAATGTAACTCCTTATTACACATTCTAGAGCAATTTGGCCAAGTTTAAGACCTCTGATAACCCCACATCTAAATAAATTGAATCTCATACATCCAAACACTTCTGGGAAAGCCTCCAGCTGTATCCCTTCTGCAAAATAATACAGTAACATGCTGCCACCAATCAGAATATCTACATACCCTTTCAAAGGAGTGTCCAATTATTAAAATTACATATCAAAACAAATGGTAGCATAGGACCTAAAGCAGCCAGGCTTTTGGAGTGGCCTGGGAGTTAACAAAGCAGGTATAAGCACGCTCAAATCACTAAAGAAAACACTGCTTGACCAGCCACAATGTAAGATAATAAAAAGATTTAATAATAAGTGAAATGATTAAAAATGGAAAACGGTTATTTCAATAAAGAAACAGAATTCAATCACCAGGAAAACAAAATTAATACTGAAGAATAGAAATCCAACAATTAGAAAAACTCTGATTAAATTGCTATGATTTCCTGTCTAACTGAAGAACACTGTACTTTATCTAAACAAAAAAATGTCAACAGAGGCAGGCTTACAATTCTGCTACCATTTCCATGCATGGTGAGTCCTTTGGGTATCCACTGAACAATTGCAACTGTGAACAAACTGAACCAACTGAACTCAGCTGTTAACTGAACATCAGCTGTCTTCAGCTGGCTCTTTTACAGACTGGGTAACTGTCTCAACTGTTTCAGTTCTTATTTTCATTTCCTTTTTTTTTTGAAAATCAACAGTCTATGAAAGTAAACACAGAGCAACTGGAAACATTTCAATGACATCATCTGTAGATTAGCTGATTCTGAGACTGCCTGCATTTAGAATCACCTTCACAAACATGCACAGTTAGAAATATATCAGAACACTGTTCAACTTTTTAAACATTCTGTACAAACAAAATATTAATCAACATGTAAGAACTTATTTACAATATCACAGCTAGTCATGCTGGCATATAATAAACAGGTTAATCTGAAATTATATACAAAACTTTAACCAGAAATGCTAGCACAGATAACAGTGTCTTAACATTTTCACATTGGGATGTTCCGGTGAAGTGTCGGAAGAGACCATAACACCCCTGCTATGTGGTCTAGATACTTTGGGCTGGCTCTCCTTGTGGCATAGAATGACGTGGCTCTAAGTGCAGAGATACTTGGGAACCAGATTGGAGATCCAAGGGGTTGGATCCATCCATCCTGTTGGAGCAAAAAAACACTCTCTTCACTACCTTGTAGGAAGATCACTCCAGGAAGAAAGAAGACAAAGGCTCTATGAAGGCATGCTTCTGAACCTCTGCCACAAGTGCAATCTCCCCAGGTTGGAGGTTGGAACTGAGCTGTCCAATGCCGATGCTCCACTGGACAGAGATGGCTCTGAAAATCTTGGAGTCAACTCCAACACCTCAGATCCAACAAGGCAGCTTCAGCCCTGACAGTCATCCAGATCCGAATATGTCAGAGCCAGTACACTCAGAGTAAGCTTCAGATCCGAAGATAAAGGAATCTTCAGATCCAAGCCAGATAGACATGGAAGGCTCAGATCCAGGGACTCTGAAACCACTGGTCAGATCAAAGAAGGAGCAGCTAAAGGTGGTATGGTTGATGGAAAGGCTTCCACAAACAAAAGGGTAGGAGCTGGAAGAACACCCATCTGTATTTGTGCTGAGAGAAATCTCATCATCATTCTGTCCACATCTTCTTCAGTCAAACTCCTGAAAAAATGAAATGATGCAAAGGATGGTGGCCTGGATCAGCGCCTTTCCATGAAGGGAGAAGGGACCCGTGAATGTACTGGGTCCAGGGATGGTTAAAACCTTCTCCTAGGTAAGATCTTCTGAACGGAGGAGCCTGGATCCATAGATATCTTGGTCAGATCTGATACAGGCTGAAATGGAACTGGCTTTGGATCCAACTTTAACTTCTATTTAGGTGGCTCCGAAGTTGGAATCAGTGAAGTGGAAGGCTTTGGAGACTTAATTAAAGAATCCTTGGATTTTGCTTTGGGGACTGAACCCAGAAATAGCTTCACCAAATGATGATGAAAGCAACCCTTTTAAGATTCATTTGTTTTTTCTATCCACTGAAGCTCTAGGATTAAAGTTTTTATGTATCGCACAATCTGTTTGTTGATTACCTGGGCCCAAACAGTAAACACACAAAGTTATGGGTGTCTGATAGGGGTATTTTCTGCCCACACTTATGGCATATTTTAAAGCTGGAAGCTCATTTGTCCGACACTGCGTTAACGGAAAGGAATTACCAATAATGGTATTAAGAATTACACACAGTGTAAGTTAAGGGAGAAATACTAACAGAAAATTATAATAAACTATGAAGAGAAAGAAAAACACTTATCATAAGCAAAAATTCGAGAGTTCAAATTGACCATGTCTTTTCACAAAAGTGGCAAACGAAATCTTTGGGATGTTAGGGATTTGTGCATTATGGGTAAAGGAGTGACTCAAGACCTTTTTGGTGGCCACGAGCTATAGTAACAGCCGAGATGGATTCGAGGATTGGATCTGAACCCCAACAGTTGAGGACTGAATGAAAATTGACAACATCAGATCCTACTTTATTCTGAGAATATTAAAATATGTATGTATGTATGCATATATGTATGCATTTATTTATTTATTTATTTTACATTTGTTTACCAGGAAAGTCCAACTAGGTGAAACCCATATTTAGCAGAGGCCCAGGAAAAAAAGCTCCACATGCAAAACAATGTAAGAAGGAAATATGTTCTTCTTTCGGCTTTTCCTGGTTAGGGGTCGCCACAGTGGAACTCTGGTCTGCTAATGACTGGCAGTAGATTTTTACGGTGCCGAGGTGCCAGCTCGATGCCCAACCTTCAACGAAGGCACGCCCATTCATGCATGTCTTTCAAAGGCCACTCAACTGCGGGGAGGACATGCAGACTCCACACAGAAGGCACTCCAGTCGGGAATCGAATGGGAGAACCTCTTGCTGTGCAGCGACAATGCTACCGCTGCACCAGCGTGGCTTACGTAAGAAGGACATATAAAGGTTAAATACGCATATGTTAAGGTGGGTCTACTTTAATTAAATGAAAGCAGAATCCGTCGAATACGAATCTGTTGACACATAAACAGCGAAGTGCAATAACGTCGAACACGCAAAACCGCAAAATTTAAACATCGAAACCGCAATAGTTGGCCAACCCCACCGCCCATAACATACTACCTACGCAAACACAACAGCAAAAAACACATACATGCACTAACCAGAACCCTACTACTAACCCTAAATTAAAGCACCAAAACCCCACTTGTAACCCTACACTAAACCCCACATACCCAACTATCTATGCACTACCCTTAACCCCTCCCTAACCCGAAGGTCCGTAACTACCGCACACTTGCCCTACAGAACTATAACTACACAAAGTAAATATTCCACACACATACACTTAACAAAACCCTACACTAAACCTTACATACATTACCTATCTATGCACTTACCTTAACCCGCACCCTAACCCTAAGGTCTGTAACTATCGCACACTTACCTTATGGAGATATACCGCAGATGGGCCAACTATGACAATTCTACATTTCCAGTTTTGTTATTTAGTGTGTTCTACGTTTCCACGTTTCGCTGTTTACGTGTCGACGGATTCCGCTTTTGTTTAATTAAAGTAGACCCGTTAAGGTAGTACACAGGATAGAGCATGACAAGACATAAAATGCATGCAATTAGGTTTCAAAAGCTACCAATTCATACAAATTCATAGAATTAAATATACATAATACATGCCATTAATCACTCTTCCCTATTACAATAATAAGTACAATTTAACAAGGCAAAACGGTATGCATTCACTTATAAGTCATAGTGTACAGTGGTCTACTGCTAGAAATTTTATGAACTCTGCAATTGATAGTCAGTATTAATGCATTTAAATTTTACAAAAATGAAAACCGAGTTTCTGATTTACAGAAACTGAGGGAGATATAGAGGTGGTTACGTAGAACAGTAAGATGAAGTGACATGGAGGTAAATTCTTAATATGGGGATAGAGGTTAGTTTTTGCAGGTTTGATTATATGGAGTGATGAGGTATGTTGAAGTAGGTCTAAGTTAACCAGGACTGTTGTATGAGCAGAGCCATGCACTAGATAAGTGGGTTTTGAGCAGTTTTTAAAATGAGCAGCGTTAGTAGTGGATCTGATGGTTTGAGGGAGTGAATTCCAGAGATTGGCTATGTGATTTGAGAAAAGGATGTCTCCAGCAGTGCTCTTAGCATTGTCTACTTTTAATAGTGATTTGTTAGTGGAGCGTAACACTCGATTATTAGAGTAAGGTTCAATTATGTTTTGGAGAACTTTTTTTTCTGTTTGGTTAAGTAGTTTCTGAGTTGTTATCATCTGGTTAATGGCTAGCAGATGTGGTAGTTCCAACCAGGTAAGTTGTTTCAGGGATAGACATTGGTGTGATCGATACTGACAGCCTGTAGCAAATTTTGCTATTTTATTATAGCAAGCTTCGAGTTTACCTAGGTCTGTACTTTTCAGGTTGGTGAAGCATAAAGGAGGGTAGAGAGAAGTTATGTTCTTGAAATGGCTACCTGGTATCATTGGTTAGGAATTTCTTATTTCTATAAAGTGTGTCCAGTTTTTTATGTACTTTCTTTGTAGTTTGGTATATAAGCATGCTGACGCTCATGCTGTCTATTGTGACGCCTAAGAGTTTTGTAGAGGATACCAATGCAATAGTTGTATTACCTATAGCTTTGATGATAAAAGAGGGAGGTGGGTCATTGGCTCTAGTGGGATGGAAGATCATAAGTTTAGTTTTGCTAAGGTTAAATATGAGTTGAGATTCAGTGAGCCAGGATGCAATAGCAGAGAAAGACTCTGGGGTTATGTCTTGAAGTTACTGTATTGAAGGGGCAGCACATGTGTGGAGTCATCAGCATATTGGACTAAGGAGGCAAGGAAAGTAACCTTGTTAAAGTTATTAGTAGAGAGAATAAAGAGAAGGGGACCAAGAATAGAGCCCTGGGGTGCCCCTAGTGTGGCTGGAAGTGGAGATGTGTTTTTTTTTCCATTTTACAGCTTATTGGGGTCCTGCTACATAGTTTCTAAACCATCTGAGAGCAGAGAGATTGAGATTTAAGTTAGCAAGTGCTATTAGAAGTTTGTCGTGGGAGACAGTGTCAAAAGCCTTTGACAGATCAAGAAAGATGGTTGACACTACTTTGCCTTCATTCCTATATTGATTAACTATATTAGTGAAACTAAGTAGGGCGGTTGTAGTATTACGATTAGTTCTAAAGCCATGCTGTGATGTGGCTAATGGGTTATTTGTGGAAAGGTAGTCCAGATGTTGATTTGAGAATGTATACACTTTTCCAGAATTTTGGATAGAGGGGGGACAGAATGGCAACAGGCCTATAATTTGATAATTTGAAAGCTCTGTAGAGATACCACCTTCACATAGAGGGACTATATATGAAATTTTCCAGAGAGATGGGATTTGCTGCTCGATCAGAGAACAATTGACAAGAATTGACACAGGGAAAGAAATACCATCAGCAGACAGATTTAGATATTCAAATTAATAACGACCAGAAAAAACAGACCAGTGAATAACAGCTCTACTTTCCAACCTTAAATATTTAGATATTCAGCTAGTGAAGTGTCAGCTGCATAGTTGGTTTAAGTTTCTTGAGAATTTTTTTATGTTGCTTGTTGAAATGGGCTGGAAGGAAAAAGCAGTTTCATTCTTGTTTGCTGATACTGCTGCTGTTGTAGGGGCGGAGCAATTACTTTTAGATGGTGACAGTATGTTTTCAGTGAAATATTTATTGAATTGCTCTGCCATAGTACCTAGGTTGTATGAGGAAGAGGGGTATGGGACTGATGCTTGGCCAGGATACAGGATTGTTTTTATTGCTGACCAGAACTTTCGCAGGTTATTCTTGTGTTTCATTTGGATATTGGTGTAGTAGTTTATTTTATCCTGTTTAATTTGTTTTTTGGCTTTGTTTCTAAGTTGTTGATATAATAGATGACTGGAATGAGATTTATTTCCCATACCATCTTTCCCAGGCCTTATCTCGGAGTTTGAGTAGAACTCTGGTTTCTTTAGTTAACCAAGGGGCATAGTCTGACTTTGCTCGTATTGTCCTGGGTGGTGCTAGTTTGTCAAGTATACTAAGGAAGGTGAAATTGAAATATTCAACAGCCTTCTCTTGGGGTAAGTCCTTGAGAGGAGTCCAGTTACAGCAACTGACTATGAATGTTGAAAATTTTCTTATTTCGAATATGGTGATAAATGGTGTTTAAAAGGACATGTAAATTTCCTAAGTATGTAGGTTGGAATGTGGTCACTAAGACTACCAGAATGTTGTGAGCAGGATGGTTTGGTTTATTAGTTAGAGTCCAGTTTACAATGGATAGCCTATTTGAGGGTTTATCCATTGTAGTGGGACCTTGAATGACTTGGGTAAAACTATGCAAGTTTATATGGTTTGTGGGATTTTGTGAATTACAAGTGAGCCAGTCTGTGCTAAAATTACATATGATGATTGTTTCCTGGGGTAATATTTTTGATGTCCAGTGGAGGATATGCTCTATAGTGATCAGGTTATTGCCCAGTGGAATATACTTTCCTACTATGACCAAGTATTTTTTGGAATTAGTTTTCAGTTTAGTGTAGATTATTTTGGCGTTACTGAAATCTGGGGTAGTTTGATCTAATAGTTACAATATGAGGTTATTTTTATATAAGAGTGCTATCCCTCAACCTTTTTTACTCTTTCTACCTGCCCTAAGAAAATTGTAACCTGGAGGTATAATTTCATTGTCGCCAATATTTGGTTTCAACCAGGTTCCTTTTAATAGCATTATATCTGGTGAGTATAGAGAGAGGGTAGCGTGGAGTTCCTGAATTTTATTAAGGATGATTCTGATGCTTATATTTAGTAGTAGCAGTTCAGCTCCCTTTCTATGTAGGTTTGGAGTACTTTGAGGCAGGGGGGAGGATGTTTTTATAAATTTGTGTGTGGATGTTGTGGGGCCCGGGTTTGGATGGGCATCACCACTAATTGCAAGAGGGGATGTTAAGTTTACAAGAGTATTAAGGAATTTGGTTATATGTTTATCATACCTGAGGGAGATGTGTGGTAAGCCCTCAAGAGATGTTATGGTATAAGTGAAGTGATCAAAGAGTTTGTGCTTGTATACGTCTGGAGATATCTAAAAATGTATGTATTTTGTTTGATGAGGGCATGGAGATAGAATACCATGGTGGACTAGACTATGTTTAGATAAGGGTATGGTGATTGTTTGTATGGATAAGTTACTATAGGTAGTAACTGAAGGTAATTGCTAGCAATGACTTTTGAGAGAGTAACAAATTGGATCTATCCAGGTAGGGGTGGACTAATTAGTCTGTAGACAGGGTTCAGGCAGTATACTGTATCAGGATTATTCAGAATGGTCAGTTGGATAGGCTGTCTGTGTTTAGTGGGAGAAGATTGTTCACTATAAATGTAATTGTTGGGGGGTGGGTGGAATTTGGGGGTACAGTAGGGGAGCGGAGTGAGCCCAAGCACAGTGAGAGCAAATGGAGTGGGTAGGACCTTGGTCTTAGCAGAAGCCAAAATAAAGGTATTAGCACCCGTAGATCAATGTAGGTTCCCAAGCTCTGTGGAACGCATAATACTCCATAGTAGAACACTTAACACAAAATATTAGCTGTTTTTTGCATAAGTAATTGACTACAGAAGTATTAGACTAGTGGTAGGGAGAGAGTTAGAGTATAGGATATTGTCAGTAAATCAACAACCTTAAATTAATGTAGATAAGCAGAAACGGGAGGGGA
Source organism: Protopterus annectens (assembly GCF_019279795.1). NCBI lineage: Eukaryota > Metazoa > Chordata > Ceratodontiformes > Protopteridae > Protopterus > Protopterus annectens. Next base: position 350,123,001 of record NC_056736.1, on the reverse strand, counting down.
CTTAACTGGGTATGGGAAAAGCAAGCATCTGATGTTCCTGGTGGTGTACTCACCAGTTACAGTGACTATTTTCTGATGAGCGGTAATAGGATTTCTTAACTTCAACCTACATCAGTTTTCTTTGCAGGCAATGTATATATCTTGAAGTCCTGCTCGACGAATTATAGTGTGAGCAACAAGTTGTGGTAGCGATCAGGGAGTCAGTCACAGGTTCAGGGTAAAATCTACAGTTAAAGTTACTAGAAAGAGTAAAAAAGACAGCAGTTAGAGGGTTATCAGCACAAGGAGGGGAGGTATAAGCAAATTAGAACCACGTAACAGTAGTTTAAGAGACATACGATACTGAACCTAAATTCTATTTTCCTAGAGCTTCTTACAACAAAATAAGACAATTAACCGCAATATTAACAGTAATTCAGGTCTACAATATGGAAATTCTGTTACACTAGAGCTTCGTACAACACGTTAAAGACAATTAACAGCTATATTAGCAGTATTAAGGTCTACAATCAAATCTGTTATACAACTACATGTGCTGCAGCTGGTCACAAAGTAATATAGCTGTATTAGACTCTTACAAGCTTTTAGAGATAAGCATTGACTAAGTAATTCACTTTTTAAGTCACTGAAATGCTGTGTCTTGTTATTTTTATTTACCATGTCCTAACATCCTTACCAGTAATTACATTAATGTCAAAGTATAGTGCAAACAGCAGTGGAGCAATATCAGTATTTAAAACATCCACTGGACCTTCTAACGTAACAAATTAAGTTTTACTAACAGATGAGGTTGTAATTGCAGAAAAAAACAGATTTTAGTTTACTCAGAATGAAAACACACTTACTCTTGGAGTACACAACATCGAGGGACAGGGCAGCTGCAATGGAATTTAAAAATGGCGCCTGTGGTTTTTAAAAGCTATGTTTAATTCTGACCAGATGTTCCAAATCAGCCAGGCAGATGTATCTATAAACTAGCAATCCTAGACCTTGGCCTTAGAGGAAGCCAAACTAATGTTATCAGCGACCCTTAGAAAAAAGGTAGGTTCCCAAGCGCTGTGGTAGTAGAACATTTAACACAAAATATTAGTCTTTTTTTGAGTAAGTAATTGACTACAACAGTATTACATAAGTGGTAGGGACAGAGTTAGAGTTTAGGGCATTGTCAGCATATCAGCAATCATAAATGGGGGGAGGGACTTAACTGGGTATGGGAGAAGCAAGCAGTTGACAGCCATGGAGGTTTACTCACTAGTTACTGTGGCTATTTTCTGATGAGCAGTAATAGTATTTCTTAACTTCAACCAACAACCAACATCAGTTTGCTTTGCAGGCACTGTACATATCTGGAAGTACTGCTTGAAGAATTATAGTGTGAGGAACAAGACGCTGTAGCAACCAGGGAATAAGTTACAGGTTCAGGATGAAGTCTACACTTAAAAGTTAATCAGTTTTCCTTGCAGACACTGTATATATCTGGTAGTCCTGCTCAAAGAATTATAGTGTGAAGAACAAGCCGTGGTAGCAATCAGGGAGTAAGTCACAGATTCAGGGTAAAATCTATGGTTAAAGTTATCTTGGAGTACACAATGCCGAGGGACTGGGCAGCTACATTTACATTCTTGGTTGCAGGGCTCTATTGCCTGTCATAACTGATTTATGCATTACTGGATAAGTAGCATTTCTTTCTGTCATATTTTAAAGCAGGGAGGATATCCAGTTAAAATCTAGTAGTTTTCAGCTTTTATGCATAAGTTTTAGTTACTGCATAGGTAGGAATTATGAATTTTTATCTAAACTGATGTAACATAGCTTTAGAGTGTAAAAGGTTAATGATAATCCCACTCTTTGGTATCTAGATAAAAATGTGGTGGGCAGGGCTTTCATATCTGCATTTAGCCAATACAAATTTTCCACAAAAGATTTGCCTCTGATATCAGGTGAAGCAAAGTTTAAGTCCATTATATCAGGTGGAGGGAATAAAGTGTTCAATGACTGACCATGGATCTGAAAAGCACATGACTGCCATTAATTATAATCCACGTTTTTCAATCAAGATGTTTCTGAGCTCTATCCATAACTCCGTATGTAAACTACATTAGCTGAAGAAGCAGTAACCTACTTCCCAGGTTGCAAAATATCCTTAAAAGTGATGTAGACTTAATCCATTTCACCTTACACTAATCAGTCAATTGACAGAATAACAAAAGAGCAAACAAATAAATAAAGTTATAAAAATACATTACATTAAACTATGGCATTCTTTTTTTATTTTATTTTAATTTAATTTATTTATATTTTTATTTTAATGAGGGCAAAGTCCCATACCCCCCGAAAGCAGGAAAAAGTCCCCCTGCATTGCCATAACTGACAGAAAAAATGCCCCTTGCAGCAGCCCACCTTCAGTGGTCTGTTTTCTGACAAACAGACCACATCAGTTAAAGTTCCATTGGTTACATATCCTATTGTTCATCTCCCAACCTTGCTTTTCATAGCTGGACTCTGGAACCCAGATTATAACAGAATGATATGCTTACTTTTAGTTTTCTTCCCAAGTCATGGGAAGCACTAATTAACTTCTAAGTGACCAAGCTACACTTATTTAAAAACAGTATGTGGACTACATTAACTGGATTGGTCTGCCTATTCTAAATTTAGTAGCTCAGTCAAATTACCCTGCTCAGTTCACAAAATCTTTCTAGTAAACTTTAAAATAAAAATATTGCAAAATAACATTCATACAACCTATTAAATGTAAGAGTAAAACAAATTCAGAGCTCTTACAGTTGTCACCCTGCCTTTCCAGCTACTTTGGTTTAAGTGATTACATCCAAACATTTTGGTTTTACGCATGCAATGCGACCTAGAACGCGTACCTGTAATGATGTGCAACACCCAGCAATGCTAACACATAGTACTACTTTATTACAGCCTTTGTGATAAATTACACAGTTACGAAATATTCTGTATACAAAATATTCCCACTGCTATAACCAATAGCTGTTGATGGGTTTTAAACAACAGTAAAACAAATACCTGAATTAAATAAGAGACAAAAATGTTCGTAGAGCAAAACAATGGAGGGAGTACCAATAATCCCAAAATATACGTTGGGATTATTGGTACTCCTCATTTATTTTTGTTCTTTGAATCCTTGCTGTTTGTTGTAGAGCATTCACTCCGTTTGACTTTTTCTTTATTCAAATACCTGAATTAGCTCTTCAGTCCAAATCTTCCTGTCCATCTTCAGACTCCGTACTTTTGAAATGTTTGGGCCAAGGCTTCGGTGCTCACCTGAAATGTTAAGATATTTTTATCAGTAGTAGAACTGCAGAGATCTTCTACCATTCTCTTTTTATGACTTCATCTGAAAAACAACATATTTTGTTACCTAACCTTTGTTTTGCTGTATGTAGCCAACAGCTCCATATCTGTGCAATAAATACTGCATGTGGGTTCCTACCTTCATGACTAGAAAAGGTTTCTGTCACAAGTTTATGTGGATACTGAGGCAGGAATGTCGGAAAATTGCACTTTTCAGTAATGAATGAAAATAATTACTTTTGATAATTCACTTCCAGTTTATAAATGTGCAAGAGGAGTTGCTCTCTCCTATCTTGTACCATGTTACTGGGTAGGTCACAAATGTCTCTTGCTTTCTTTTTTCTGAAAGACTGATCGCAATTTGGCACAATATTTCTTTTTTCTGACCTGGAATAAAATATGTTGGTACCACCCAGTCCTTTCTGAAAGTTTTCATCTGCATTCCTATAACACATTCACACAGATCTGAGTGCAGAAAAGAGCAAAGTGACCTCAATTAAACTGCCAGCCTGCATGAAGGCCACAATTTGCATTCTATGCAAAATTAACTTTTGTCTGACACATGCAAACTTCTCTAATTGTTTGGATCAAGAACTATGGACAAAGACAAAGGGTGAAAAATAAGGACAGACTTTAAATATTCCTCCGAAAAAATTGTTAGAGTTAACGGCATTGCATTAGCATGCATTTTCTGAAGGATATGAAGTCTGAAATTCAAATGTCTGCCGCTATTTAGTGACTGCAGTTTTAACGATTTGTCAAAAAACTACACATTTTACAGGGAACAGACCAAACATAAGACCCAAAAATATAGACATTCTGTGAAATGAACAATGGAGAGGTATGCATATACTTTATAGAAACATTCTACTGAAGAAAAAATATTTTTGCAGTAGCACATTTTATTGATTTTAAAACCCAGACTACATACTTACCTAAAGTCCATGTATGAAAGATACAATAATTATTTCATAATACAGAATAGTTATAATATATTCATTATAAATATCATATTCCTTTTTTATTGCTCTCACAAGATCTAGCCAATGGCCTCTCTTTCTGGACTCAGTCAGACAATTTGCTCCTTCTGGGGGGGGGGGGGGGGGGGGTTAGCATTCATTCACCAGACAGAGCAAAAGCTCTACGGAACATTCCTTCCCTAGCTGGGATGAAAGCCTCATCGGCTAATTTGTTTCCCCAGGAAGCATATGTTCCGTACAAGGGAGCATACCCACTGTGCAATACTGTATGAGTTCCACTCCCAGACTTAACTCCCTCTCTCCCAACAGTGGCTGGTGGTTTTGCTAGAAGCTGCTGCCTAAGAAGCCCCCCTTATGTATATTCTGGGACCATTTCTCTGGCTAACCCACACAAACAGCAGTTACTGAAAATTCCCCCAACATCAGTGATGCACGGGGCCATACAGCCCCTCCCCCGCCCAGCAAAAGCTGCACAGTTCTACCCTACAATTCCTTATCTCCTCCAGTGCTCAAGATGCTAAATGAACTCAGATCACCTGGGCTGTAGACAAGGCAGTGACCCTCTTCTTCACATAAGTGGGTTATATTCATCATTGAAATATAACTTTTGTATCCATAAATGAAAAAAAAAGTTTTGTTTTTTTGGCTCCATTTACCTCACTGTCTGTTGGTCATAAGACATTTCTTGTTCAAATGGCCCATTCATTCCCCATCACCAGAGTGAGAATCAACCAGAAGAGCTATCATTTAGACCACCACTAGGAGTGGTTTGAGCTTTTTAACTTATTCCTTAGTTCATGCATGTACTCAGTAATGTAACACAGAGGGGTTCTGCATTAGGTTGACCATGAAGGATGTCTTCCTTTCTAGAGGGAGTCTTTGGTGGAGCCAGCCATGTGTGGACTCTCCTCTGCCAGGGCTATATCTACCACTGGCAAGCAGCCACAGAGACTCATTAATGGCTGTCAAATGGATTTCCATTGTCCATATCCCTTCCAATGATTAGAGGCATTTACAAAGGCAATACTGCACTTTAAGCACATCTGATGCCAGCCAATTAGTATCCATCTGTACCTGGAATACAACCCTATACATCTGCTAAATGATGCCTAGGATAACACCTAATTCATGGAATAGAGGAGTCTCTTGGAGACAACTAGCATCAATGCACGTATCCTCAATGCCATATGTGTGCACCTTGGAGGTTGGGTAGTCCCATGGATGCTGGTTGCATTTTTTCTGTTTGTGTACCATGTTTGGCACCCACAAGGATGAGACATCCATCACTAGACTCTGATGATACAGGAGGTCCACCATGTGTCTCTACAGTCTCCTCATCTGTTTGGCAGGGGAATTTTCCTTCCACTGTTAGCACTGCTGATAGTGCTACTGTGTCCTCGGACTTTGACACTTACACAATATTACTGTCAGCCTCTACAGACATGTTGACCTCAGATAACTGCAGACCTGTACTACAATCCTCTTTCAGTGGAACTTGTGAAAGCATGCATATAACTTGCCAGTGTACAGGTGTGATCCCCATCATTAGACAGAGTGAGATGCATTCCAGGAACAGGCACACACATGCTTTTCTGTAGGATGTGTCCATTGAGATCTGATGTCCCAAGTGACAGAAATGTGGTATGACACATGTGTGTACATTGTACAGAGGATCTAGACAATGCCTGCTTGCAGTTACATATCATACAACTCACCTGGTGTATAGTCATAACCTGTGCTGTAAGTGATAACAACTGCAGCCTTGCTGTCCCTGGATGACAATAATGCACATGGGCATGTGTGGGTACACCTGGATGATGAGATACCAATGTCATATATGAATGGAATTTGCCACTACTTGCATGAGGTACCTGCAACACACACCAGGGCAGTCCTAACCAGCCCAGCTTCCATATTCACTCCACCATCCAGAATTAGAGCCCTGTCAGTTTCTCCACTGAGAGTTAAAACGAACTGCTCACTCTATATAACCTGGCAATGTGTTATGAAATTGGCCCCTGTGGCTGCAGCTATGTTCCTTCACGTGGAAAATCATATTTCTGACCCTATGACACACCTTCAGGACTGTCACAGCAATTATTTACTTCCACATTTCCTGCCATACCTTGCCCCTGAAAGCCTTGTCTGTCTTATCCTTCTCCAGGATGCGTCAGACATGTTTATAGGGTCTACAGAGAACTTCAGTCTGGGGGGTTGGATATTTGCATGCACTGCCATTCTTTTGGTGCTGTGATAGGTCCAGTGCACTTTGTATTAATACACATGGATCAGCATGGGCCTTCCGTGTAGGACATAATCACTGAACACTCTGCACACACAACACCAGTGGTTGTTATTGCCTTGTCCAGTGCTATGACATAGTTGCTCTAACAGTGTGCCTGTATGTGCTCTCCACAGATCACCACCTCTAACTGATATGTAAGCTCTCCTGCCTATTTCTCATTGTTTGCACAGATGTCCCATCCCCAAAGAAATACAACCCGCCATGTTTTCACAGTGATGCAAGGATAGAGGTTACCCCACAATGGAAACAGCAGCTGCTCTCCCTGTTCCCTATACAATTGTTAGTTGAAAGCCAACCCCAGTATTGCAATATATCCTCCCTGTTCACTTTACCCTTAGTGTGCTGGTGACACATACATCAGTACAGTCTGCTATATCCTTGGCAGGCCATTGCAATGGCAGCACACAACACTCTCTGTGGTGTTAAAAGACACACTGTTTCTATGGTGTGACAATTGGGTCTGGTAGTCATGCACCCAGAAGCAGCTGTCCCTGCAATCTGTCTACATCACCAGTACATTTGTATGCTGTCACCTTTGCTATCTTTTGGTTTCCTCACCTAACTCTGTGTTCTGTCACCCATCAGTTTCTGTAGCACAGTCTGCCCCAGTACAGTAGCAGTGTTGTTTATCATATTGTAAAGGGGTTTATAGCATGGTGACTATGCTAATGAGCTGATTTATCATGATATTCTCTACATCACATGAATAACCCAATGCATTATCAGACCTATTTCATGCAATGATGCCCAGCCCTCCTTTGTGCACATGCACTGCATGCAGTTAATGTGTACACAACCATGTGGCCCAGCCACACTACTAAATGTCTGTCTGACAGTAATGGCTAAGGACCTCCCTTCTACTCATCTGTCCATTATGGTTATGCTTGAGCATGTAATTAATGTAGGGTGTGCATACCAGTGGAGCCTGGCTGCACAGCTGTCACTTTCCCCTACACTGCTGACCAGATAAACATCACATCATCATAGATGGGCATCTCATGACTGCAAATACACTGTAGTACTGTAATACTGCAATACTCAAATGGTGTTGGCACTGTACAGCACTGCGCCCATCTATCACTTTCACTTCTAAATTGACTGGCAAATGGACATGGCCTCTGGAGAATCTGAGTGTGGCAAAGCTCCTGCGTAGTGCAATGGGGGGAATAAGATCTTTCTGCATCTGTTACACATGCAGCCCAGGACAGCCTACTGGGGGATAGCTATGAAGATTCCCTGTGTAAGGCAGCCACTTGGCATTTGCAAGTAAGTAATAATGTAGACATGTTGCTGTGTAGCCCCTGTATCACCTGGGACCATTGTATCACATAAGTGGAGTTTCGATGCTGATGTGAATGAACACTGTACCAAGCACACAACATGCATGTTGATGGCCCCATGGTCACGTGACCTCTTGTAGCATGGTCTAATTAGTTATGGAGTGACAACCATTTTTGTGAATGCATGGTTTTGTTGTGTGGCACTATCTCCAGCATGTCCACGTTAAGTTGGCACTTATGCCTTACTAATTCCTATTGGACCACATCACACAACTTTGACCACACTATCTTGTGGAGCACAGCCATGTTATTATTCCTTTTGAATCCCTCCACAGTCTTTTAACACATATTCTACTCAAATTTGATTAAGGTTAATGCCGCCCAAGACAGTTTTCCTTAACCAAACTCTATGCAAGGCAATGAAGATCTAGAGATACTATAAAACGTTTACCTGCTGAGAGTTCCCAGTGTCTGTTGCTTTTAATAATGTAGTTTACAGATGCTTCAGCTTCTCCTATTAGATAAACAAGCACATGACACTTCACTATATACTCATATTACTGAACCTAAAATGATTGAGAAAAAAATGTTCAATCTCAACTCAAAAAAAAAAAAAAAAGTATATTAAACATCTTTTTCAGATGGGCAAACTCACCTGCACCCTCCCACCTCCTGATAACTATATATAATATCAACTCCAAGATCACGCTATAGTGGGGTAAGGGCAAAGTTCCCGTTTCCCACTGTACTATGATCTTGCAAAGAAAAAAAAGCTGTACATGCAATCAGCTGATCTTCAATTAGCTGTAATAGCTTTTTTCCTTTGTGATGAATTTACTCCTCAGTCACCTGAATGGAACACACACACACACACACACACACACACACACACACACACACACACACACACACACTCACACACACATGCATATATACACAAACACTCTCAAATGTATAGATGTATATATTTTTTTTGTTTGAAAACTATTGGAGGCAGAAGTCTGCAGTTTATTTGCAGTGATTAGTCAAAACTGAGCTTAAATAAAGTTGTATTTGAGACCAGAAAACACAATAGTCTACACTGTCCAAACAGGTGTTAGCCTCCAGCAAGCTGTCCAAAGGGTAAAACAACAATTCTCCAAAGATTCCTTTTCTGCATCAAGAGGCAAAAGTCTCTTCCAAGCAATATCCCTTGTGGGTCAT